>NC_133488.1:19091338-19298808 GCF_025370935.1 Choristoneura fumiferana
TATAGGCTAGGATGATGATGATGACACTGTTAAACTAAAAGACACTTCAGCTCTTCCAATCTATATGGAAAATCCCCAGTAACTAAACTGTCGTCACAGTTTCGCATCAGCCTTGCTGCGCGTGCGCCTCGTTAGCGTCCCGGACGCTGGAACGAGCAAAGTTATCGCACTATCAGCCATCGCTGATCTGTCACATGTACCGTACATGGAAACTGTTAGCTCGGTACCCATAGCATTGAGTACTGCTATCTGACATTTAGGGCTGTTTCACCACCCATGATTATCTAACTGACGTTAAATGATTCCGTCTCTATTTTTTTTGAATAGACGAGACGCATCACATTTAACCGTCATAAGACAAATAAATGCGGTGAAACAGCCCCTTAGAATGATTCACACTCTATGAACAATAGATGTGTATATCTTGAAGTAGTTTCTATTTCTTATGATGGCATCTAAACTCTACTCGTAGTTACTTAGAGGGCTCTTTCAATCCAACCTTTTTTCAAATCGATGTGACGTATGCTTGTTAGAATTAACCATTAGTGCAATATTGGGCTTTCTTTAGTCAATGACGCATTTTATTCAAATGACATTGTTTGTTTAGAATTATTTGCTCTGTAGAATTCATATTGGCAGAATCGCGACTCGTAAAAACAATAATGCACAAAACGTCAATAATCCTTTCATATGCATCAGCTGCTTATTCAGCATAACCCTTTCTATTTCTAATACATGAGCTAAAAACTAATAAAATTTCGTAGTGAAAGTACAGTACGTGTAAGACGAAATTTTGTTGTAATGTAAGTCGCGTATTTCGTCAAGTCATATTGAGTAAAACTCGTTCTCGTCGCCGGTTGCCCAAACTGTTACCCTTAGTATAAGTTTTCGTTACAAAATACGTCTCGATCGCGTTCACGTTAAAATCTCAATTTGCATGAAAGACGAACATCGCAAACGTTCCCTAGAGGCCTGTCTGTTTGCATACAAATTGAATTTAACGCGAATGCGATCGAGACGTATTTTAACCGAAACTTACACTAAGGCACTGACTTTGAATAAAACCGAATGCAGCAAAAATAACTGACCGAAAATACGACTCACTACTCAAAATGTAAAAAAAAGCCAAAATGTTTTACTTTGTGAAACATGGTGATGCTGCATAATACAAAGATATACATTCTTCGTGTTCACTATATTTGCCACTGCGTACAAAAACATCGGTTATTTGATTGTTTTGGAATCTTTTGTATTTTATTTCAATTCCAAATTTTACTTACGGTCATCCCCCTTAACCGAAATTAAAATACAAACTGAAATATAGATACAAAGAAAAAACAAAAATAAGAAACCATCATGACCATCAGTGGTGTAGCGTATAGCACGCGGTACGGATTACCGAGACCTGGTTCGATTCCCAGTGATGGTCTTATTTTCTTTTTCTGTGCATCTATATTTTCAGTTTGTATTTCAATAAGAAGAAGAATAAGAAAACATTTATTTCACAACTAACATAATCAATTAGAAGTAACAAATATTCCAATAACTATCTAATACGTTAGTTATGAAAAAGAATCCACTCAGCATTGTCTGTCACGGAAGTTGACTCGATATCTGGCTTAATAACCGATATTGAAAATACAAACTGAAATATAATACACAGAAAAACAGAAAAATAAACCATCACTGGAATCGAACCCAGTCCTCGTAATCCGTACCGCTCTATACCCTACACCACTGATGTCACTGATGTTTTCTTATTTTCTTTTTTTTCTTGTATCTATATTTCAGTTGTATTTTCAATTTCGGTTTTACGGGATGACCTAAAAGTAAAAATTTGAATTGAAATAAAAAATACAAAAAATTCCAAAAAACCAATCTTAATAACCGATGTTTTTGTACGCCAGCTGGCAAAATATAGTGAAACACGAAAACTGTAATATCTCTGTATTATGCAGCCATCACCCATGTTTCACAAATAAGTAAAACACTTTTGCTTTTTTTACATTTGAGTAGTGAGTCGCGTATTTTCGGTCACGTTATTTTTGCTGCATTCGTTTTATTCAAAATCCAGTGCCCTTAGTGTAAGTTTTCGGTTACAAAATACGTCTCGATCGCATTCGCGTAAAATCTCAATTTGTATGCAAACACGAACACGCCTCTAGCGAACGTTGCGATGTTCGTCTTTCCATGCAAATGAGATTTTAACGTGAACCGATCGAGACGTATTTTGTAACCGAAAACTTATACTAAGGTACACAGTTTGGCAACACGGCGACGAGAAACGAGTTTTACTCAAATATGACTTGACCGAAAATACGCGACTTACATTACAACTCAAAATTTTACGTCTTACACGTACTCGTAAAACCTTTCACCCTACGAAATATTATTAGTTTTTAGCTCATGTATTAGAAACATAGAAAAGTTATGCCTGAATCAAGCAGCCTGATGCATATATGAAAAGATTATTCGACGTTTTGTGCCATTATTGTTTCTTACGATCGCGATTCTGCACAATATGAATTCTACAGAGCATAATAATCATCTCAAAAACAAAAACAAATTCATTGAATAAAATGCGTCCATTGACTAAAGAAAGCACCCAATATTGCCACTAATGGTTAATTCTAAACAAGCATACGTCACCATCGATTTGAAAAAAGTTGATTGAAAAGAGCCCCTCCTAAGTAACTCTACGAGTAGAGTTAGATGCCATCATAAAGAAACTATGAAACTACTCTCAAGATCAATACACACCTCTATTGTTCATGAGTGTGAAATCATTCTAAGGCTGTTTCACCGCCCATTTATTTGTCTTAACTGACGTTAAATGTGATGCCGTCTCCGTCTATTCAAACAAAACAAATAGAGACGGCATCACATTAACCGTCAGTTAAACTAATCAATGGGTGGTGAAACAGCCCCTAAATGTCAGATAGCAGTACCTCAATGCTATGGGCTACGAAAGCTAAACAGTTTCCCATGTACCGGTACAATGTGAACAGATCAGCGATGGCTCTGATAGTGCGATAACTTTGCTCGTTCCCAGCGTCCGGACCGCTAACGAGGCGCACGCGCAGCACAGGCTGATGCCGAAACTGTGACACCATTATAGTTAACTGGATTTTCCATATAGAACTTGGAAGAGCTGAAGTTCTTTTAGTTAACAGTCATCATCATCATCATCCTAGCCTATATACGTCCCACTGCTGGGCACAGGCCTCCTCTCAGAATGAGAGGGTTAGGCCGTAGTTCCCACCGGCCCAGTGCGGATTGGAACTTCACACACACCATTGAATGCTTCGCAGGTTGTGCAGGTTTCCTCACATTTTTTCCTTCACCGTAAAGCTCGTGGTAAATTTCGAATGTATGTCCTCTCGTAACTGTTCAACGGCTGAACCAATTTTGATAAATGATACGACATGCGGATTTGTCTTGATGACGCGAGTGACACTGGGTAGGTACATGAAACATCTAAATGGCGAATTTTTGGCGCCAAATAGTGAGCTTTTAAAAAAAATTATATAAAAATATTATAATGTAATATTTTTATATTTTTTTTTAAGCTAAATAAATAAATATAATATTATATTATATATAAATAAATATAATAATAAAATAAATATAAATAAATTAATAATAAAATAAATATAATATTTTTTGTAAGCTAATATTTTTATTAGCTTACAAAAGCTAATAATTAGCCCATTCTAAATAAAGGTTATAATATTAAAATATAATGACCCGGATAACTCACGTCTTAAATCGAGTTTAGCTCGACATGTTTCGGCTAATCCGTAGCCCTTCGTCTTCGGAGAACGCGACTCAGCGGCTGCTGCAACACGCGCACTGCGCGCCGCCGCTCTGCTCGCGCGACTACCCGACGAAAACTGACACCGGCACACAATACCCGCGTTTTCATCATCATTACAACTGTCAAATGTAGGTAGCACACAACATAACAATATCGCTCTGTAAAGGTACGTTCACACACAACCGATGACGCAGCACGGGTATTTAACACCGTTTTCCCAACTCGGAGGTACCGTCCAACCATATCCGGTTGAAAATTCGGCCGACGACTAATCTCGATGGCTTCACGACTTTCCGCGGAATGAAAATTTCCTCTCGCAAGCACAGATCCTTATCAAATCTGATAATAGTGCGTCGAATCCGAGTTCATTGAGTGCTCGGCCACAGCAGACCCCTTGTCGTCTGTTTCCTCATACTGCGTATGTGCTCCGATACCTTGTGGAAACGTTTCGTCCAGTCTCTCCAATATAGCTCTTGCCACAGGCACAGGGAATTCATATATACCCCGGGCCACTCAGGGGCTCCTTATCCTTCGGCGAACGTTACCAAATGTCTGAGCTGCATATGAGGACGGAAAATTGACTTGATTGACTCGATTTTAAGACGTGAGTTTATCCGGGTCATTATATTTAATATGATGAGTGAGCTCACGGTAGTTTCATGTTTCAAAAAGGTTATAATAGTTTCAATTAACCATTTTCACAGAAATATCAAAAAAGTGTGAAATAAAACAATAAATTTAAAAAGTCAAAAACCCCGCCTGCTTTAAAAGAAGAAAACAAGTCTAGTGGGCTAGAACTCCGTTAAGTAGCTAACTTAAAATTCGACAGTCGGGACCCATTCAAATCGTGACCTGCTCAAAAAATCTTAGTATCTAATGGGTCGCGTCCCGACTGTTGAACTTTAAGTTAGCTACTAAACAGAGTTTAGCGCACTAGACTTGTTTTCTTCTTTTTAGTATTTTTTGAAAGAAGGCGGGTTTTTGATTTTTAATAATTGTTTTTTCCAAGAGAATCTCGAAGGTTCACTGCTGTACCTCAAACGACGACCACGACCAAACTGTCAAGAGTCTAGTGGCTGTTGGTCCGAATTTACTCACTATCATAGCTATATATGTTCCACTGCTGACTGCAGAGAATTTCGGCTGTGGTTACCACGCGGGCCCGATACGGATTGGGAACGTCACACACACACACCATAGAATAACTTTTGCTATTGCAGTCGTGAAGCTAAATGCAATACTGTAATAGTAGATTGTTGCACCAAGCAAAAAGTTATTCATTACTGCACCGAGTGCCGATTTGGAGCCCGAGCGTCAGCGAGGGCTTTAAAAATACGAGGACAATATAAATTACTTAATGCGAGGTGCATAATCTGCTTTTCTTTCAACTATTACAGGAATAGTAGACGAAAAAAAAACTCATGCTAAACAATGAATAGGAAAGAAATGTCACTAGCACTCGATGATTCCATTATTGTAAGTTTACATACGCACTCTCAAAAAATGTCCACAGAAAATTCGCAAGGTTTCGGCCAATTTGTTTTTTTTTTTTTTAATTTCTTTACTTTTTTTTGGCAGAGTTAGTATATTAATAGCAGATATTTTTACCCGCGATTTGTCAAATTTCGGATGGGCGCCAAGTTGGCCAACCAAACACACAGTTTTTTTAAATATACGGCTACTTACTATTTTTGATAGGATTGGTAGCAACATTTTTTTGTACGCAATCTGTCAAATTTCATAAGACCGTCAGGTTGACCAACCTAATACTAGATTTTTTTACACTATGCAGGCTAATTTTATAGCAAAAATACTTGTGTTACCTCTTTGGTCGTGCAATTAAAAAAAAATAAAAAACAATGCAATAAAGGATTTTCATACATTTTTCTGCTCTACAGCAGAAAAGTCCCACTTTGTGCTGGGTATTTAGTGCGGTAATGATGAAATTTAAGCATAGTTGGAAGAAAAATAAATTTGTAATGTTAAATACATATTTTAAGCAGTTTGTGTTACATTGTAAACTTGCTAGTAGTCTAACAAGTAAGTGAAGATGCTTCGTAATGCTACTGGACCGGCTGCGGCCGCTTGAAGGAAAGTAGTTATTATTCACCGATGCCTGTACACGAGAAAGTTAAAATGACACAGGTTGGATTTGCATAAGCTGTAAGGTTAAAAATAATTATTTACTTACCTACTATAAAATAGTGCCCTCTCATTTTGGGAGGAGGCCTCTTCCCAGCAACGTGTATAGACCAGAAATACCACCAAATACTGCTCGGTAAAAACCAAAGTATTATTATTTACTAGGCATGTAACCAAATAAAAATTGAGTCATTAAATAAAAAAAAAGTATTATTAAAAGCAAAAACAAATTACAAGAAGGGTTTCCGTTTGTTCCAATGATTTGAATTTTTAGTTAAATAGGTACATGCATTTATTACACATAAAAACAGAAAAGTAACCTAACAAGGACAACTTGGTTTCTTTTTACACTTTTTTCTTTCTTATAGTGCTGTTTTTTGCATATTTTACATCCTTGTCAGCAGTTGGATATTCAATGCCAAAAACATTATTTCTGATCTGCTGGCTAATACCTACTAATAAAACATTATCATCTACTCACATGCCTCACATAATATATTATTGTCATCGGCCAATGTAAACTAACAATTTCCGTAAATAGAATCGTACTGTATTTTAGTTTAAGAACTAAAACACTGGCCGTCTAGGGCGAGCTATTCGACAACTCTGTACAAACGGGTTTCCACTCGTGCCCTATTGGACCATTATTATTTATAGATCAAGCTTGACTAATCTAGATTTTGCAAACATATAAGGACCATTAAACTAAGCAAGAGATATTCAGGTACAATCGAGGGCATACATATCTATACAGCCATAGCTTCAAATACGTATACATCGACCTTATGGGTAGTGGCATAAAGGTGTATAGATATTTTTGACGCCTTGGTAACGTACATACATAATTATGTATGCTCTTGACTGTACCAACTAAACGTTTACTGTCCAATGAGATTCAGTAAAGATAATCTAAACGAAGTAAAAACAATCAACAAACATTTAAAAAATTAGGAAGTCTTCAATTATGTATTACTAAATTAAATATATCTAATATGGAAATTTTTGTAAAAAATTTTAAGCCTTTGGTATCTAAGTAAAAAATACAATGCAACTATAGTAAACGGCACGAAAGGAGAACCCAAAAATCATACTCTCTTGCTTATATTTATCTTAAACGTGCGAGAGGGAAATATTATTATAGGACGGAGGCACGGAAGTACCGTCTACTATATAAAGCTGCATCAATCTCCAAACAAACAAATCTTGCGTCACACCAAACTTCCTTGAGCATACATTCCTCACACGTTACAAAACTTTCCTCACAACACCCAAAAACATCCGTTTCGGATTATCGTATTTTGCGAAACACGCGCGTTGCGACAGATTTATTTAAATTTCATTGCAATGCGGGGTCGCTGAGCCATCGAGTATCAAGTGATCGGTCAAGCGCCGCAGTGTATCGCTAATCGCACGATTTTACCGCATCATGTAGACAGGGCTTACCGCAAAAGTTGATCTGAGTGAAAGAATGCGTTTGTCAAACGAAGCACGTTGCACTTTCGCGATGCGAAGGTTAGATAGAAATGAGCTATCAATTGTATTTTAAATAGTGAGCCACAGAATAAGCAAATGCATTTTACATAGATGGATAGGCTAGCTGACTTTCTAGTTCCGATATCAGTATTGATACTTTGGAGAATCTATAGACACAAACAATATAGAACATGAACTACCGTGAGACTCACTCATATTAAATATAATGACCCGGATAATGATCGGTGTGTGTGAACGTACCTTTACAGAGCGATGTTGTTAGTGTTGTGTGCTACCCTACATTTGACAGTTGTAATGATGATGAAAACGCGGGTAGTTGTGTGCCGGTGTCAGTTTCGTCGGGTAGTCGCGCGAGCAGAGCGGCGGCGCGCAGCGCGTGTTGCAGCAGCCGCTGAGTCGCGTTGCTCCGAAGACGAAGGTACGGATTAGCCCGAAACATGTCGAGCTAAACTCGATTAAGACGTGAGTTATCCGGGTCATTATATTTAACAATATAGAAGGTCTAATTTCGATACCGCATAACCTATCTGTGTATTGCTGCAACAGTACAGGTTAATTCAATAATTTTTGACTAGTTGACTTTCTAGTTACTACTCTTTTTTTCAAATTGAGTATTTTTTAATTAATTTTAGTATGATTTCTTCACAAATGGCTGTTACTATTATTTAAGAGAATAGTTTTCAAGGTCTGATGAGGGAGCAGTAAGTAGACACCATAACTCCAAGACAGAGCAACTTAAAATAACTGTGTTAGTTTCGACGCAACACAGAGCAATTTAAACTATGTCGTTAGAATAGTTTTAGAGTGCACTTTGACTAAGAAAAATCCAACCAAGATAATCAGGGTCTTATGATAGAGCAATCATGTAGGTTGACCATTAACTTGAAAGTACAATCATAGTGCTAAATAACTACAATTTGAACCATATCCGTTTAAAGAGCACATCCTCGCACATCTCTGGTGGAAACGCTGCTTTAGACAGCAGAAAAGACATTTAATTGCGTAGATTGTGTTTTGTTTTCATAGATCTGTTTCCTGCAGCTTGAGGATATACTTTTTAAAGATCAATAGAAAGTCGATTATATCGGTGATATCAATAGAAGGAATAACCTTCATTCGGAACGATTTCTATTAATTGAAATTTCATCTTGATTGCTTTTAATCGTTGCTTCGGCGGGCATGGGCTTGATAAACTCAATCATTGAGACAATCTTGTTTTCTATCTCGAAAAAGTAGTGAAGACTCAGTAAAATTATTTTGAAATTACATGTTTCTTTCTTTTCACTTTCTATTGCTATTTACTGCATTTTGGAATAAAAGGAGTATTAAATATGTCCAGAGTAAAATAATAGATTACAAATTATATCGCAATTTTATTTGGCTCAATTTTTTAAAGGTAGCTGTAGGTACCTAACTTTAGTTGCTTGATGCATGTAGGATATTTATCTAGGCTATACCTTGATATCTTTAATCGAATATATACAGCATGTACCTATCTCTAAATGAAGCTTAATTTACTGAACTTAAAAATATGTATACTCAAGTTACCTGAGTCAATTACATAAAATTATTTTGCGTTGTGTTTTCTGTGACTGAATGAAGGTAAATTATACCAAATTATACTATGTTTTTACTTCGTCATCGTCATTTGTTTTTCATTTGGATACATGCAGTTACAATGAATGCACAATTG
Organism: Choristoneura fumiferana; assembly: GCF_025370935.1. Taxonomy (NCBI): domain Eukaryota; kingdom Metazoa; phylum Arthropoda; class Insecta; order Lepidoptera; family Tortricidae; genus Choristoneura; species Choristoneura fumiferana. Next base: position 19,100,485 of record NC_133488.1, read on the forward strand.
CTATATTAATTTCTCATTCTAAGGGCCTGTTTCACCATTTGTCGACTAACTTTAAGTGTCAAATAAAAGTAATGCCGTCTTTGTCTATTCGGACAAAACAAACAGAGACGGCATCACTGATATCCTTCACTTAAAGTTAGTCGACAAGTGGTGAAACAGGCCCTAAAACTTTATTTGTATCCATATTCCACTAAGCACTGAAGCCGTGGTGGCCTAGTGGTTTGACCTATCGCCTCTCAAACAGAGGGTCGTGGGTTCAAACCCCGGCTCGCACCTCTGAGTTTTTCGAAATTCATGTGCGGAATTACATTTGAAATTACCACGAGCTTTGCGGTGAAGGAAACATCGTGAGGAAACCTGCACAACCTGCGAAGAAATTCAATGGTGCGTGTGAAGTTCCCAATCCGCACTGGGCCCGCGTGGAACTATGGCCCAAGCCCTCTTGTTCTGAGAGGAGGCCTGTGCCCAGCAGTGGGACGTATATAGGCTGGGATGATGATGATGATGATGATATTCCACTAGCTATTTTAACTATTAAACTCACTTTTTGTCTGGCCCTAACTGAATGCTCCTCTCATCCACTCAAAAGTTGACTGGTAGAGATCCCTTAAAGGGATTAGTTCGCCTTTGTACATATATCTCAATGTCTGTCAATTGTGTTTGTTACTTATTTTGTACAATAAAGAGTTTACATACATACATATTTTTGTTTTCTCAACACGAGAACAAACCCCAATCACAATGTAATAAATCTCCTCTATAAGGCGGTGTCCTCACAACAGTCAATGCCGAAACATGCCGTAACAGCTATCAGCCATCACCAATTACGGCGAGGTTGTCTTTTTAATCAAAGGAGGCGATCGTGTAGTTTGCATGTAATAAGGCAATTAATCAAATTTGGGTCGTCATATCTTTCCTTAAAAAGCTTTAGTAGCCTTCAACCTATGGCCTCTCAAGCAGACGATCGGGGGTTCAAATCCTGGTACACACCTCTGAGTTTTTCGATACATTTTTCGACTACGTTTCGTTCGATACGTTTTTCGATTTTATTTGAAATTTACAACGAGATTTACAATGAAGGAACCCATTTAATATGTGTAAATTTGCCAATTCGCACTGGGTCCGCAAAGGTCCTTTCATCCTGAGAGGAGGCCTGTGCCCAGCAGTAAGACGTATATAGGCTAGGATGATCGTATCTTAAATTCTTGAATAAAAAAAATAATTGCTATTTTATGTTAAAATTGATTAAAATAGAAAATTAAGTAAATTAAAATTAATTAATTTAAGTAATCAAGTATCATAGTTTAGGTATACCTACTTTAGACAAAGAAAATCAGATGCAGTAAAACTTATCACAGAACTTTTAGTATCTGTAGAAAAATACCAAGAGCAACGTGATTCAAATATTTTACTTTGTCACCCAAGTTTATCAGAAAATATTAGAAAAAAGCATTTTTCATTTTTTTTTCGTATTTATTGTTAACTGTCAAACTAATGGATTTTGTATTTTGTTTACAGGTATGTTGTCCAGAATCCATGGAACGAACAGAAATAAGTATTAAGAAAATATTTAAAAATCTCCACATCGTCTAGTTTGGTTTTGGCCTCAGGTGACCCCGGGGCTGGTACTTATGTGTGAATCTTCAACGTATAGTTGAATATTTTTCTATCGTTTAATTTAAATTTTACTGAAATCATTCTATTCTCAGACCTACCAGAAAAACCTAACTGTAATTACACTAAATCAAGTAGTAAATTTAGATTTTTTTTAGTTTTAACTATACACAAAAATTATACCAAATTATCAATCTATCAAAACGAACATTAATAGCCGATTTCAACACTCATTGATAAATTTTATGTAACAGATAAATATGGCACTGTCTTTGTTTATTTGGACAAAACAACAGAGACGGCATCACACTTATCTGTCTCATGCAATTTATCAATGAATGATATAGCAGGTCCTAAGCAACGCAAGTAAGGCAAAGAAAAACAACTTCATAAAATAGACTCAAACGTTCTAATAGAAAGCTATGTTAGCATGTAACGTCAATTCATTTTATATACTCATCTTTGACATTATCAGCTGTTAGACGTTCCATTCCTCGTGTTGAGACTAATATAATCGAACAATGCCGAGCCTGCGCCTAATGCTAAAAGTCAAAATCGTGTATCTCGCTCACCCCTGACATTTGCAAGCCGGCGCTCGCGACCGCACTGAAAATATCTTTTGTGACAGAGAGAAGTAGAAAACTATCGTCGATTCATTGCTTGTGTCTATTGTAAAGGTTGCCTGGAAGAGATCGCTGTGAAGCGATTTAAGGGCACATGTGCGTTGGCACGCGACGATGTCTCGGGTTTGATAGCCTGCCGCGCTGGTACGCATTTTAAGCATGTGGATAAATAAAGATTTTTTATATTTAAAATACAAACATGTACAAGCAAGCATATCGCATCAACATTAACAGGTACAGTGACGACGAAACTACATTTTTATGTAAATTATTAAAGATCTATTTTAATAATTCGGTAGTCTGTATTCCAAAGTTTTATATGCACGATAATATTGCAAAAGAGCAGCTAAGTGTAGTATTCTACAATTGAGTAGGTTTTTAATGCTAACTTAGGATTAACGTGAGACATTAAGGGGCTGTTTCACCATCCATTGATTAGTGTTAACTGGCGGTTAGGTGTGATGCCGTCTCTATTTGTTTTGTTCGAATAGACGGAGACGGCATCACATTTAACCGTCGGTTAACGCTAATCAATGGATGGTGAAACAGCTCCTAAAAAAACTATAAAAAATTAACATGTAAGCACAGGCTTCTTCCTTAGCAACTTACTAGCCTATTTGTTATAAAACCATGTATGTTTAATATGTATTTACCAATATAAGTATGTTTACCCATAGCCTATTAGGTACACAAGGTACGAACTTTGCTTAGTTTGGGACTAGGCCAATTAATGTAAATTGTCAAATGACATTTTATTTATTCGTTTTAAGCGGTGCTTTTGAAGCCACATAATAATTTTGACATCACAATTCAAGTTAACATGACCTCATGACCAATAAACTTCACTTAACATTCCTTAAGTCGTTTGCGCCCATCTAAGCACTCATCAGACATATCATTTACTCGTAGTTTTAACAAGCCATTAATGTCATCTATTGCTATGACCACAGCCTTCTGGCAAGGCCGGAGCTTAAAATCTGGTCAACTTTGACATTATAAAAACTGGTCGACAGGTTACGACACAACAAGCATTATCAGATGGTACTTGTGGTTTTGTGTTTCGTTAGATCTAACTTGCGGCTTCGTCTCCGTAAAATAAAGACAGAGTGTATACCTACAATTTTTTTATTAAAACCGACAGATATAAATTCCTCTACTCAAAAGCACTTAACATGATAATGTAACCGAACAAAAACCATCGAATATCTAGCTAGAGTTATCAAATATACAAATTAAATACGTAGGTATTTGTGATGTAAGTCAGTAGTTGTAGGCTTATTTTTTTTCATGCCGGGTACTTCCTAATAGAGGTTTTTCTAAATCGATGATAGATTTTTTCGAATTTTATAAGAACTTGTTATAGCTTAAATAAAATAAAGGTATTTTGACTGTATTTATTTGACTTAGTAATTGTTAGCAAAATTATATACCACTTGTTAATTTTACAGTAAAATAAAAATTAGCGAAGGTAATTCTCTAGCATTACTTTATTACACTTACGTAGCAGTTCCTAGAATAGGTAAGTGTGTACATAATTGCCTACATTAGGAAAAGCACACGTACCTACCTACGTTTGTCGAACTTTTAGTCAACAGAGAATGAAACCTAAAACCTCGACAGAATAAATATTAGCTGAATTAAGTAGAAAGTGCATTACGTTTAATGGCAGGTATTAAATAACGTGTGAATGGACGTTTTCAAGAATGAAAGTTGTCTTACTTACTCGATCGTAATCCAGAACATTCAATCAAAGAACAATTGTTTAGTAGTTATGTGATTGATACCATAATATAAATCTGCTCATGAATTATTATTGAGTGCAACAAAATAAGAGGAACAAAGAATGTTAAATGAGACCACTACTTTGCCTATGGAGCAGTGCTATGTTACAGGGGAAGCCTGAAACTGTAAGTTTCTCTCTGGCCTTGTACGGCCACACCAATGAATTTATTCCATGAACCTTTTCAAAGGTTACGATTTTCCTTGTTTATTAATGCGATGTTACTATGACGTTTATTGTGAAATGGTTCCATCTTATCTTATCTTATCGTTAGGGGTCCTTGCGGACTTCGACCCGTAGGGATCTTTTGTGTAATTACCCCTCCTTCGCACTTACTCTATTGCCTTTATCACCTCGTCCATAAATTGGATGATTTGACGTAGCGGTAGTGCCTTAAAGTCTCCTGGTGCGGGGTATCCGTCGCCAAAGAGTCTCATTCTTGATCTGGCGAGGGCGTCACATTCACACATAATGTGTTCCATTGTTTCGTCTTCCTCGCCACATATTCTACAAACTTCATTGTCCTGTAGTCCCATCTTTACTAGTTGTGTTTAGTATCGAAATGACCTGTAAATGGTTCCATGTTAGTTCATGAATGAAAGTCCTTGACCGATCATGAATCTTTAGCTAGTGCGAAGTGTGTACTTTTCAGCTTGAACCAACATGAATTAATGAGTAAATCAATTAATAAATCAATGATGCATAGAATGAATGAATGATAATTATTTCGATTAATTGGCATCCTTTGGTATATCCAGCCGATCTCCTGTACAGAGGCCGTATTGTCTAACGATAGACCCCCAGCCCAGGTCGTATTCCTTAACCGATTCTCGTGAATTTTTGTAAGCAGGTGCGATAACTGTATAATTTTGTTTTTGTTGATTCAGTTTTTGGATTTTTGTATTAATGGCGTAGTTATGGGGGATTTAAGGTGCGCGTGAATATTTGTTCAGTTTTAAGCTGTGCAAGGACAGATTTGCAAGGTCTACAATCTTAGGCGCATCATACCATTTTTGTTATTTTGAATTTAGCTTCTACTCGTGTTAATGAACTAAAAGAATTTCCTTGCTCACCCGCGACCTTACGATAACAACTGGTAGCATGGTGTACGGTTGTGTCACTCTGAAGATGAGCTCTGGTTGAGTTCGAAACGCGTCAGTGTAGTGTGATAGATGGGTTTGTGTGATTTGTGTGTGTTCTTACAGTGTGGAGGTGGAGGAACTGCATGAACACGCATTATTTTGCATAAACTTAGCTATCGTAAGGTCGCGGGTGAGCAAGGAAATTCTTTTAGTTCATTGATATGGACCTCCGCAAAGTAACGCCTGATTCAATAAATTATCTACTCGTGTTATTAAGCGTTTATAAAACGCTGATATATATTTCTATACGGACGTGAAACAGCCTACTTTTCGCCGTCTTAGACTAAAAAGACGGCGTTATTTAACCGCAGTTTTCCTCCTTTTATTTCAAATTATGGATGTAATAGAACGATCTAATGCGAGTAATGGCAATCTTCACGCCCATTGCGTTTTTGCGGCCAGCGAATAATCGTTCCGCAACGGTGTTATTGAATTAGACTTGTGGTTTTTGTAATGAAATAGTTAAGTAAATATGTTTTAAATATATTTGTTAATGACCTTTACTACCATGTGGTTAGTAATTGGGACATGAGAGACGATTTTTGAAACCACATAATTTAATAAATTAAATTTCACAACATAACAGTAAAAAAACAATTATACACACGTATATATGACAATACCCTTGATGTGAATTTCCACTTTCGTGTTGTTTTGTATAAGTTTGTTTTGTTTTGTTTTGTTCTAGGATGGCGTACATTGATAGCAGTACCTATTTAATTTGTATGAAAAAGGAAAATTCAAAGACTCCATTATTTTTAAAAGTCGCTGAACTAATGTTGTTCAGTTTGACGAGGACGAACTATATTTTAATTTTTTGCTCGTATTACAGCCCACACCCGGTATTTACTTAATTGTTGTTGTTGTAGTAAGAAAGATAGAAAGAGCCTATTTAGCAGTGGCGTAGCGTCAGATATTTCCGCAGTAAAGCCGAAGCAAATATCGTAAATCCTGAATGTCTTGTTGTTATATTTTGTGAATATTGGGCAAGCCGGCGGGAATAGAGTTCTATAGATGCTTCGCCACTGCTATTTAGAAAGAAAGAAAGAAAGAAAGAAATGCAAGGGCCAGTCCTCCAAGAAGTAGTCCAGTTCATCCCGCCATATTTTTTTTTATAATAATGATTAAAATTGTCTTGATAATTATTTGTGAGGGGAGGAATTTTATTTTCAAACAAGCGGCCTAAGTACTTTCGCAACACATCCCTTCTACACATCCTTCCTTTGTTTTGCTGCGCTATTTCCACCACATAGAGCTCCACTGAGCGAGGTTTGGTAAATGAAGTGTTTCTATTAGTTGATGAAAAACTAATTCCTTGCAACACATTCTCGCACATCTCTGATGGAAACGCGCCGCAGCCTTATACAACACTGATTTAAATGCAAATTTTCACCTTTTCGAGATAAATGTGAAAAACTTCTCGTTTGATCGAGTTTTGATCGTTCTTTACCTAGCTGCGTAGTAATTAAAAAATAACCATAAAAATAGGCGTGGTGGCCTAGTGGTAAGCCGTGGTGGCCTAGTGGTTGACCTATCGCCTCTCAAGCAGAGGGTCGTGGGTTCGAACCCCGGCTCGCACCTCTGAGTTTTTCGAAATTCATGTGAGGAATTACATTTGTAATTTACCACGAGCTTTGCGGTGAAGGAAAACATCGTGAGGAAACCTGCACAAACCTGCGCAGCGATTCAATGGTGCGTGCGAAGTTCCCAATCCGCACTGGGCCCGCGTGGGAACTATGGCCAAGCCCTCTTGTTCTGAGAGGAGGCCTGTGCCCAGCAGTGAGACGTATATAGGCTGGGATGATGAACCATAAAAAGCTTCTATATCTTTGTTGTATTAGAGATGCAATTTTTACTTTAAAGCGCTGTCTTAGGAGCAATATTTCATCTGCGCACTTTTCTTTCTTCTAATAAACCAGTGGGCTACTCCGAAATTCGTAAATTCGTGTCGTTCCTTCCCTCTGACACTTATACTATTTCATACGAGAGTGAGAGGGACGGCGCGATACGTACTTCGATTTTCTAATTTCGTAGTAGGCCCTCTGCACGTGCTCTTCAATAACAAACATTGAGTAACTTATTATCCGTGCATAACGCACAACGTATTGCTTCTAAGGCGGATCACACGCTGACCTCTGCCCAGTGAAAGTTACGTTGCGAAGTAACCGCTAAACGGACAGACAAACCGACAATTGAATTACTAGTTTCCTTAACACTTCGGGAAAATCACAAACAGTGTTTGCTGAAGTTGAGTTCGTAATTTTTGTATGAATTCATTAAGTATTGTTTGATTATGCAAAACGGGAATTTTCGATTATAACGCTTAGTTTGAGAGGATATTGTTGGATTTTTTAGGAAATTCTTGTTTCATTATCATCTTCATCCCAGCCTATATACGTGCCACTGCTGGGCACAGGCCTCCTCTCAGAATGAGAGGGCTTGGGCCGTAGTTCCCACGCGTGCCCACTGCGGATTTACACATTCCATTGAATTGCTTCGCAGTTTTGTGCAGGTTTCCTCACGATGTTTTCCTTCACCGTAAAACTTGTGGTAAATTTCTGCAATATTAAGGAGGTTATCAATCGTTTATGCTACCAATATATTTACTTGCTAAATGTATCTGACCGTAGGTACCTACAATAAACGAATTTGATTCATAGCCACTATGGAACCTTACCATAGTAATAATTTGAATTGACTAATAATTTTACTTCTTGTTGGTATTTTACCGTTTGCGTATTTTAAGCAGCCGTGTGGATAGTATGCAATAGAAACGGTGCGCATGCGATGCGTCACTGCGATTCCGTATCACCGTTTGTTAAGCAGCGGTGTGGCCGCACCTTAACCAAATAAAAAGTAGGGACCAAATTCTGAAAAAAACATAGCTAAGCCCGGTAATCTACGACTCGCTTCGCAAAAATACGTTACTACGGCCTTATTGAGTCGGAATAAGAGTTTGTGGTTACTTATTTGAGAAACTTTGAATAAGTTCTTATTTTTACACTTGACTGTACATACGTGGGTAACTTAACTAGTTGCCTTGGCGAAGTTGGGTTGCATCTATTATGTGCACGTGAAGAGACGAAGTTTTCTGTTTTGAACATGAAACTACCGTGAGACTCACTCATATTAAATATAATGACCCGGATAACTCACGTCTTAAATCGAGTGCGTGAGTGCGCGTGTTGCAGCAGCCGCTGAGTCGCGTTGCTCCGAAGACGAAGGGCTACGGATTAGCCCGAAACATGTCGAGCTAAACTCGATTTAAGACGTGAGTTATCCGGGTCATTATATTTAATATGAAGTTTTCTGTCTTTTATTTTTTATTTTCGTTTAATTCTATGCCAATTTTTGTATTTTTTTTGCCCTTTGTTAACTGTAGGTATTTTTGTAATACTCGTATGTAAGACTTGTTCTAGTGCATAATTTATTTGTGTCAATGGAATAAAGAGATATGACTATGACTATGACTATTTGGTCCCAGATAAAATGTAATAATTTCGCCACAGACTTTATACTTATTTCAAAGGCCGATTATTAAAAAAAATGGTCTAAAAAACTTTGGCTCGATTTTTAGCCCAAGTAATGAACGAAGCTAACCAAGTGTTTCGAAAATAAACTGTTGTAAACAAAGAGCTATGCTTTTTCTTTGGCGATGCGCAAGAGATTACAACGGACTGAATCAATTTTTTTGATGGGCGTTACACTTCGCCGGCTTGCTCAATCTGCCACTGATTTACTAACAACATGATTATAAATTAGGTATAATAAGTAGTATTACAAAGTTTTTTTTTAATTTAGATCTGACCGTGTAAATTAAGTTACTTCATCGTTAGTTAGGTTTCTGTTAGTTAAACGCTTTTCAATTGTTTTGATCACGGAACAGAAAAACAAGTTTTTTTCCGTTCTGTGGTTTTGATGTAATATACATTATTTCGTTGAACCAATGATAGATATTTCGAAGTTCATAATTCATAAGAAAGTGCTTGATATAGCCTAAATTGAAAAATTAAATTTTGACTTTGATTTGGGCTCGCTAAAATTCAACGAAAATTTCGCATATGGTTGGAGTGAGACTAGAGTATCAGTTGTTTGCTTTTTTTTTTTTTTTATTCGACTGGATGGCAAACGAGCAAGTGGGTCTTCTGATGGTAAGAGATCACCACCGCCCATAAACATCTGCAACACCAGGGGTATAGCAGATGCGTTGCCAACCTAGAGGCCTAAGATGGGATACCTCAAGTGCCAGTAATTTCACCGGCTGTCTTCCTCTCCACGCCGAAACACAACAGTGGAAGCACTGCTGCTTCACGGCAGCAACATAATAGATAAAAATACATGACATGTTGCTCCAACATAATAGGTAAAAATATATTTTGCAAGTAAGTGAAAGAAAGAAAAAAAAGATGGCATTTAGGTATTCACATTCACAAAACACAAAAATACAACAAAATTTAAAAGTAAAGAAAAATTAAACAACACTCCTGTGTTAAAATATATAGGAGGATGTTAAATGCAACATTTACCTACAATGAAAAAAAATTGGCTGTTATGTTATCAACTCAAAATAATGCCACCATATTGATTTAGACGTTATTCAATTTCTGGAAGGTCTAAATTAAAATGGTGGATTGACTATTTTGAGTTAATATACCTTACTCTTGATCTAGAAGTGCGATGTATCTTTTGACAACAACGAAATAAATAAAAAATACAAAGATAAAGCGCCTTAATGTTGAACCCATGACGTCTACAAAATAAAAAGAATTGAAAAGTAAAAGCTAAAAAACAATTAAACAGGACAAAGAGTTGTGAAAATCGAAGTTAACGTCCACCCACACCACTATTCGTGGCGTGCTAAGGGCCTGTAACAACAGTTGCATAAAACACGTAACTCTTAAATTAGCGTATGAGCGCTAAATCTAGAGAAATTCTGTTACACGGCCGCCCGCGCAGATTCTGGTGTGAGATCTATCTAAAGCCCCACTAGTGTACTCGTACGATAACGTGTATTAAATTAGAAAGAAAGAAAGAAAGAAAGAAAGGTTTATTTTGGGTCCAAAAGTACCACCTAAAACTAAGACTAGAACTAGCACTAAAACTATGTTACTTGGTGACACCACAGGATACCAAAAAGGGTCTCCACTCAGCATGACAATGTGTTGCCGCACATTATGTGCAGTACGTAACGCTGGTTTTCTGTGGAGCCCAAGTTTATCAAAATGGAGCCCAATTAAAATGGAGATCTATGCCACTTTCTTTGTAGCCGACTGTCAAATTTCACATGAAATACTTTTCAAAATTAAATAATTCAGGCGAAAAAAAATACTTTACATAGGCAATCACGGCATAAATAAGATAAATATTTATCAAACTCCAAACTAGGTTGAACCTGTATATTGGGCGTATAGTATAGGTACATACTTCAAGTAGAATAAAACTATCATAAATTTCGGAACAACAGTGTGGAAGACGCTTACCTAAACAGCAAACATAGAGCACATTCACATCTTCAAAATTGGAATGAAAATGCAGGTCAATGTGGCGCCTCCATTACGTCGGTTATGTCACTTTAATTATGAATTGTGACGCCATTTTCACGCCTGCTGCGGTAATAATACGGATTATAATTGCATGAAATTTAGCCGCGATTGAAGACTGTTATTCAACGGTATCTATTGTTGTCTGTCCGTCATTTAGTTCGTTTGATTCATTGATGCACTGCTGTACTCAAAGGGATAGGGTTGTCCAACCCATACTTACAACCATATTGGTCAAAGTGAAGTAATTGTTACTAACCTACTTATGTTACACAAGGAAATAAGAGTAACCTACAATTAAAAAAAAGTTGCATTTCAATCATAATCTACCTACTTTTAGCGTTTACATTCGTAGGTTCGGTCTTAATAATGGCAATTTTGTGGCATCTCTTCTTTACGAGCCCGATTTGATCAATTTTTTTTTATTTTTTTTTTAAATTGACCGACTCAACATTCAACGCCCAATCTAAACTCTGGAACTAGAAAGCTAGACTACTAGAGGTTTTCTCTTTAACATTGACTAGGTATAATGGCAAATAACACAACTTAGTTGAGAAATTTGTTGTGTTGGTAACACTATGCTGAGTGGGGCCCACTTTATATTATTCGATGTTATTTTTTTATTCTTTCCATCTAATGTATTTTATGTGTATCGAATATGTGTAAATAAATGTTTCTCTCTCCCTCAAAATATGGTCAAATTACGAAAATTAACGGTAAATAGGCTGTTTGCCAACCCTGTACGAGTAGACGGACCGAACGACATGCAATCACCCGGTTGTCGCGACAGTTACGAGCGAAAGCTATTAACTGACAGTTAAACATGAAACTACTTCCGATATTATACTTTAATTGTCTGCGTAGCCCGATGATGGACTTTTAGGTTTCTCTTGGACAAATTAATTATTAGCTGGAAACAAATTAAAAAAAAACACTAACGCTTAAAAACATTCATATTGATATTAACATGGTTGTGAGTTTCCATTGTAAGCAGTGGCGTAGCGTAGTAGGTGCCGGGGGGCAGGGGGGAGGCAGCCGCCCCGGGCGTCAATTTTGAGGGGGCGGCATAATTCCATAATACACAATACTGAATAATATCTAGAATCTAGATAATAATATATTTCACAATTTTTTCGCATCTACTTTACTTTTTATTCGGACTGTTTAGAATGAGCACGAAATTTTCCATTAGGTACTTATTGTGAAATTGAGGAATCCTCTTTCTATAATTAAATGGTACATTAATGTATTGACATCTTGTATAGGCACTTGAGGTATCCCATCTTAGGAATCTAGGTTGGCAACGCATCTGCAATAGCAGGGGTATTGCAGATGTTTATGGGCGGTGGTGATCTCTTACCATCAGGAGACCCACTTGCTCGTTTGCCAAACAGCCGAATAAAAAAAAACTATGCTTAAACCTAAACAAGAGGGCGGCAAAATTGTCTTCCGCCCGGGCGGCTGATATTCACGCTACGCCACTGATTGTAAGGCTGCGTTTCCACCAGAGATGTGTGAGGATGCGTTGCGAGAAATGTGTCTGTCGTGAATTTATAGAAAAGTTGAAAATACAAACTGAAATATAGATGCACAGAAAAACCAGAAAAATAAGACCAGCACTGGGAATCGAACCCAGGTCCTCGGTATTCCGTACCGCGTGCTATACCGCTACACCACTGCTGGTCAACGGTACAGACACGAATTTTAGCCATGGGTGTTTAACTTGTACGCCATAATATAAACTTCAGCAGTTAAATTGTGTGTGTAAAGCACACTAAACCCACGTGGAAACTACAGCCCAATCCCTCTCATTCTGGGAGGAGGCCTGCCCAGCATTGGAACGTAAACTGACCTCTTTGGCAAAAGTTTTTTATACCTACTAGTACCTTTTGAGTTATTTACATCTGATGTGGAATGTTGCTATAAAATGTTATACATAAGTAACTCAAAAATGTCTAACACGACTGGATTTGTACAGCTATAGGAAGAGTGTATCAAATATTTTCGATCGTTTTATTCTATCAAATAATTTTGATGGTGACTGTACCTAAATAATGTACTAGATCTTTACAGCAATCGCTATTTCATAACCGCCCGATTACCCTGTACACTCAAATTGAACTCAATGCTATAGAAAATAAGGACTTCGAAACGTACCAGTGTTGCAACATCCAATGGTGTCGGCGAATCCTTATATTATGAATCATTTAGACAAAGCTAATTATGAAGTGTTGCCACAACAAAAGGGGTTGCGACATTGCACTAATTATGCGTAGTTTGGTAGTTGATGCCGTTCCCACGTGTGTGTACGCCTTTATGTGTTTTGAAAGGCTGTTTTGTTTTCAGTTATTTCAATGGGTTGTTTAGATCGAAGGACTTGGGCTGACGTAGTGTGAAATGATAAAATAAATTGATAAGTATAAATGAACTACAAACAATTACTTTGCTCACCGCGACCTTATGGAGAATCTGGCCAGCTGATAATCTGGCCAGATGAGAATCTGTCCACCTGCTCCGGAGGGAAACCCAACTATAACCACAACCGCACTGCACTGACACGTTTCGAACTCAATTAAAGTTCATCCTCAGCGAAAGCGTACAAGTCATTCTCCCTGCGATGATTCTTAGCTACGTGTCATTAAAATTTGTTTAGTCGTTTTTGATATTTTGAACTTTGATATGACAATGTCGGGAGTACAATACAATATAATGACTCTTTATTGTACACCAAAAATAGTAAGCAATACAGAAAAACAGGTACACAGAGAGAAAATTACACGGTAACGTAAGGGTAAGGTTAAGGTAGGATGTTTTAATTTCTTAGTTACCTAGGTTATACTAATTTACAGTGTTCATCAGTGAAAAAATAATAATAACAAACATTTATTTCGGAAAACTTTGTTCCGTAAATAAATACATACAAAGAAAATAACACTATTACTACAAAAATGTGTATGCGATTAGTATTAAAATTAAAATTACTTATAATCTACGTGCAAACATGCAAACTGTTCCAGTGCTTATCAAAGGGACCATCCATACGGATACTGTTGGCACTGCCATGAATACGCCTCATTAAGGAGGCAGCTTGGGGAGGCGCTACAGTATTTTGGCAATCCCAACAGCATCCTGAGTATGTTATATAATGTAAACCTTTCTGAGCAGCATCACAACCGCTAGCACAGCATTGCATGGCATTGATTCATTGATTTTTATTTTTATGTCTTAGTGTGTACAATAAATATATTTATAATGCACTTTTAGGATTAATTTAACATTTCGGTTCTTTTATCTTTTCATTGTAGTGTCTACTCTTGTTTCTGATATCCTGTCTATCTTTCAAAGGTTAACTGGAGAAGATCCCTTTAAGGGATAAATTCGCTTTTTAATGGTTTACTAATAAATCGGCGAAAATTATTTAGCAAATTATTAACTCCCAAACTATTTATCCCATATTTTATTTAGGCGAAATTTTATTTCCCAACTCAACGTTTCGCACTGATATCATTTCCCAACTAATGATTCGATAAATTATTAATATGCAAATTATTACCTGGATTTTTTTAAGATGTCATTTATGTTTTCGTCAAATGTATTGATTGGCATACCTTAATTTAGCAACTTATTGAATGGCATCCAACCTACTTTTCTAGTGTCATGTAAAAATGTTGCGAAATAAAAAAATGTGTAGTAAAGTTATGCCAAATATTAGTTTGCCAAATGAAACTTTGGCGAAAGGTTGGTTGCTAAGTGAAATTTGGCGAAACATATTTCGCCGAAAAGGCAGTACACCCTATTTAATATCTTATTATCTGTTCATTTCATCTGTTTTTATATACAATAAAGAGTTATACAATACAATACATTACTCATACCAGCATCCTCAGGGTTACAAGCTCCGACACCTGCGCGCGCATGTTAAACACACTATAGAAAGCGAGCGTCCGAGGTGACGCAACGACTCGAGGTGCCGACCACGCCCGAAAGAGCTTTCCATTTGCAAAATCTGCTGAATAACATTTTAACGGAAAAAATGTGGGATACTTTTTTTTAACAAGCCTGGAATATCTAGTGTCCCACGGCTGGAAAAAGGCCTCACCTCTTGATCTCCATACCTAGCTCCATGCTTAGCTTTGCTAAGCTTACTTTGGGACTAGGTTAATTGGTGTGAATTGTCCCGAGATATTTATTTATTTATTATTTATTTATACCTCCCGGTCTGGCGCAATGTCACACGTCCAAATCTTCCCGCCATCTTCTTCTCGGTCTACCTCGCCGTCGATGGCCGTCCTCCGGTGTCCCCCGAGTGACTGAGTGAGCCCGACTGTGGGTGCATTCGACAGACGTCTCTAGCTCAGTCCCATTGCAGCTTAGCAGTCTCTTTCCTTACTACTTATATGACTAAAGCACCAAACATGAGGACAGCAGCGGGTCGGGAGGGGATCGGGTCGGGAGAGTAGCGGCCGATTTACGTGGCTGTATATAAACATCATAATATCACATCAGTCACGCACCACCCGACCCAAACTGTTGCCGTCCTGTGTATGTTTTGCACTTAAACTTTAAGTTGAAAAACCGCCGACATTATCATTACAAAGTTCATTATCTCAAAAACGGCTGAACTAATTTGCTATCAAACAACTAAGAACCACTATCAGGATTCTTATCAACAGAGCTTTTTCCGAAACAGTGGTCATTTTTTTGACATTCATAAGTGCTTGTTATAGCCTATAATGAATAAAAATATTATTTTGACTTTGACATTGATATGATGATGATGGTAATCACACGTATTTAATACTACTACATTTTTAACACAGTAGATTCGCTATTTGCAGTAAGGGATCGCCGCAAACATCCCTGTCATGACATGATACAATCACTTATTTTATAATAAGTATGCCTTAGACATTAAATATCTAGATTTGAAGTTCAGATATTTACGAGCACCTAGCTATAGGTACATTTCCGTTGTTTATGTCAACTGCACAAGGATATTCGCTCTACAAATAAATCGCATGCTTAGTAATAAACGGGCCTAACTCAAAATTGGCGAAAATTTAGTTATTGTACTAAAACGGCTTATATCTGAGAGCACTATCGGCTCTCTTTCTTAAACCAGCCTAAATCGGGTATTATAAAGAGATAGCACGACTTGGTGCGTTTTACTTTTAACAAAATTGCAAATTTCATTTGGTGCTAAAGCAGCTAACTTCAGTCATGTTCCGACTTACTTGCGAGCAAGAAGTTGGCTTTCGTGAGCCATTTGAAGATAGATCGTTATTGCAAGAAGGAAAACATGAGTATTTTGAATAACTTTAAAGCAAATAAAAGCATATTTGGATTTCCTTCTTTTTAGCACAAAAATCAAACGCAAAATGAAGTGATATAATTCGGATTGCCTCGTTTTATTAAAAATAATCCTTGAATACTTGGTGTTGTATTAAGACTTGCATCATTTATTATTTTTATTATTTCGCTACATTTTGCTACATTTTGTAATAAAGTGATATATGAATGCAATGTTTTTTTTAAACCTTAGCAATATTATTAAATATATAAAACAAATTGGTTTATAAGAAAAAAGTGCAAGTAGACATTATATACAACGTTAGGAATTATAAAAAACATAGTAAACAAAATTAAATCCTACCAAATAATTCAACGGAAACGAGAAGTGCTAATTACTTAAACTTTAAACTCGATTTGCCAAAATTCACGATTTTTGAGTTAAGACCGTTTATTACTAAGCATGCGAAATATATAGGTAGGTGTTCTGTTCCTGCATACTTGTTGCCTACTCGTAATTCGCCTTGACGGAACCCACTCGACCATATTTTATGTTGTATGCTAATTCGTGGTATTTCACGTGCGTTAGATGCTATCAAACGTGCTGACAAAGCGCTGTAGATAAAATCAGTAGTCCGCCGTTAAGATGTCAATCCTGACACGTGTCGTGTTACTACTCCCATAAAGAATACTTATTTTAAAAAGAAAACAAAAACAATGGACTATTTAGTACCAGGATGACAGGTGTCAGGATGAAAG
Source organism: Choristoneura fumiferana (assembly GCF_025370935.1). Taxonomy (NCBI): domain Eukaryota; kingdom Metazoa; phylum Arthropoda; class Insecta; order Lepidoptera; family Tortricidae; genus Choristoneura; species Choristoneura fumiferana. Next base: position 19,117,232 of record NC_133488.1, read on the forward strand.
GTGTCAGGATTGACTTCTTATGGTGATTTTTCCACCGGCGAGGCGAGACAAGACGAAGCGAGACGAGAATTTAAATTTGTATGCATTCTCGCGAGCCCGCCGCGAGCCGTCGCGGGCCGCCGCGGGCACTGCCATACAAATTTCAATTCTCGTCTCGCTTCGCCGGTGGAAAACCACCTTTAGCGGCGGACTACTATAGTTGTCGGAGCTCTTTTGTAGAAAAAAAATAAAGAAGAGGGTTTCTGTGACTGCGGAGCTATACTACCTACGTTCCGTCCCTCTGACACTTATACTATTCAATACGAGAGTGGGAGGGATGGTACGATACTAACTTCGATTTGCGAATTTCGGAGTAAGCCCTCTGACTGGTTGATGCTAGTATAGCGTGAGATCTTTTTGACAACTTTGACATTTACGTCACGTTTGTGATTGGTTAAATAAGTAAATGAGTAGACGGCTGTGCTTTGCCACACATTTCGTCCCTGCTTCTCTAGAAATCGCTGATTATCAATCAATTTTAATAACAAAACCGCAAGAGCAGGAATGTTCTATGATCATTAAATATTCGGTATTGCAGCTTAATTAACTACAGTGCCGCTTTTGCAATCTCAGATCCAAACAATCAAAATAACTGAGATGTGATGCTTAAAATGTGGTTTTCTTAACGAGATTTAGAGTGCTAGTTAACGATTTCTTGGCAAACTACGTTTGCCGCAGCTTTAACGGAATGCCGTTAAATTTTGAGTGGTAGTTAATGTTAAAAACCAAAAGTAACTCAAAGAATTTAATAACCGTTGACCGCTGTAACGGTTTCTAATGATTTCACTGATAATAACATTGACCATACTTATTGATTCACGCGTTACTTTGCCGAGGTCCATTATCTTACTTACTCCTCTGGCTCAGCCATCTGATGTTATTCCTGGCCTCCGATACGAGTTGGCGCCTACGCATTGACATCTATGTACTAGACTGCATGTTTCTTACATCAAAACGGCGCACAAAAACAGTTCACAACGTGGTTTTGTGAACAGTTCACTATAGTCTGCTGACGTCCGTGACAGCGGTTGTGTCAAAGTAATATTGATGATTGATGCGCCGCGCGTTTTGTTCCAAACAGCCAGTCTAGTGCCGTAAGGTGCATAGATGTCGATGCGCCAACGCGTCCTGTTCTCTATAATCCCAGGTCCATATCCCTCTTTTGTTTGTTTTGTTTGTGTGTTTGTGTATTTTGCTTTTGTGTCTTGTGTCCTCATATATCTCTTTTGTTTTGTTGTTTTCTTTTTGTATTATTTTTGTGTTTTATGTACAATAAAGTATTTACATACATACATACATACATATCAAGGAACTACATCTTTGCCTTGCTTGTCTGTTACTAATCGTGCAACATGTTAACATGTATGTATCGTTCAGTACGTAGGCGTGGTATAGGATAGGGGAAAAGCAAGGTATAGATTTGTAGAAACCGTAAAGTGATCTTCGAGGTTTTTTTGTTTTTGGCTATGTGGTTTGCGTATCTTCGGAGTTAAATTAAAGAAAATATTTTTAATTATAACGTAACATTAACTCGAAGCGTGTGTACGCTCTTTACCCATTCATTGCCGCGCACCTGATTACGCTGGGCTTAGAGTCATGAAATTTGGTATGTATTTAGATAGCTGGATGTCTGAAATAACATATAGGTAGGTTACTTTTATTCCAATATTCTCACGGGATAATTGTTCTTAACACAACACCTCAATGAAGATTACGATTTAAATTTTGGGATTTCCCACGGGAATTTTGTAAAATCCCGGAATTTCAATTGTAACTACCAGATCGAATAGTTTACGCGTGCGAAGCCACGGGTTAACTCTAGTAAATAAATAAATGAGCCAATCGCAAGCAAGACTGTAATATCAAACGGAACGCCACGCCATCTAGCCATATTTCGTCTGTCAAGAAAACCTCCATACAAAAAGTGTGTCCATACAAAACTTTTCGTCATTATGACAAATGGAGCAAAACACAGTTCATGGCAAGAAATGATTTAATTACACCATATACAACAAAAAAACAGCGTAAACAGCCAATCAATCAGAGAAAAATAAGACAAAGTAACTTACAAATAAATTTCAACTAAATTCCAAGTACTGCGTCTGAGGTTATCTTACACTAAACATAACACCCAACCAAAACTCAAATAACAAAATAACAAGATAAAATGCGCTTCAGACCCTTTAGTGGTTGACTAACATAAAGATATTACGAACTACGTGCTCAACAGGTAGCATAACATAAAGGTAAACATAAAGATAACAATGGCAACATGGGTAGAATAAAAATAACAAAAAAGAACGAAACAAGAGGAAAGAGGTCCAGAAGTGCTGCACGCCTCGAATTCCTCACCTACCGCCACTGGCGCCACCCCAAAGCCAATCTGCCTTGACCCCAGACACTTGCTCGAGGATTTCCTTGGGTGGGATTCTGTCTTTCGGGCAGAATGGCTTCGGCCTTGCCGCCTTAAAGTGACCATACTTTGAAAGAATATGCTCCCTTTCCCAGGGGCTCAGGCCTTTGTGCTTTTTAAGGTGACGCGAGATGTGGCCATCCTCCGTGTGATACCCGCAAAATGCACACTGCGTACCATAGTGGACTTTACCGGGGCGACCCCCCAAGCCCATTGTCGCACCGGAGGCACCCTCGGGGGGGGCGGGACGGCGAAAACTAAGCACACCACTGCTAGCCTTCCCCCGCCTAGGCACCCCCAGCCCAAGCGACCCCATTATTTTGAGGTATCTCCTCTCATTTAGCTGGGGCGGCTCCCAACTGGCGTCCGTTTCCCCGTCTGGAGAGAACGGGTCCGCAGCCGACGGAGTGGCACCCACGGAGGGCTCCCCGGCAGCCGACTCCCAGCACCTTGCCGACTCCGACCCAGGCTCCCCCCGCCGGGAGCGAAACTGGAAGTCTCGCTCAATCCCGAGGCTGTCCAGGGCCAGTTGACCCATCCGCCCGACAAGGGCTCGGTACTCTTTCACGTACCAGTCACGTTCCTCTTGCGTTCTTCGGCAAACCGGATTGAAGCACTCCATACTTGCGTCCACACAACCAAGCAAACAGAGGGAACAAAAGGCAGTCCACCAAGTCACAGACACCACCAAATCACTATACACCACAGCTTCAAGCGGTTCCACTTAATGCCCGCAGCTCAGCAGTCCGCAGTCGGCGTCCCGGTGGCAGCCAGTGGCTAGCGGCTAGCGGCTAGCCCTCAGATGTTAGTGGCTAGCGGCTAGCAGTCAGTGGCTAGCAACTGGCTAACGGCTAGGAAACCGGCTAGTGGCTAGTAACTACTGCTTCTACTCTTCGCGAGCACAAGGACAAGACTGGCTAGCCCGGCGACCACGAGTTAGCCCGGCGATTAGAGGGCGCTGAGGTGCTTCCGGTGATGTGCCGCACCAACTAGCTTCACAAATAACCAAGGTGGCTACCGGCTAGCGGCTAAAAGTCTGCAGGATTAATAAAGTGCGCAGAACTGGGGCGCAAGTCGCCACACGCACCCCCAGGGTCCCGTTAGAACCGAAGGTTACACCACTTCACTGATCGTCCGCACTTTTCACCGCATTATCACCCCTTTAAGGTAATCGCAGCTCAGATAACGCAAACGGCTAGCACCCAGCGGCTAGCGGCGAGCACCGGCTAGATGCGGCTATCGGCCACCGGCTAGTAATTCTGCGGGAGCAGTGGCTACCTCGACCGATAGTGGCGACCGCTGGCGATCGACTGTGGGTTACGTTAGGTTTTTTTTTTTTTTTTTTTTATCTACCTCCAAATTTATCGGAGCCTATGTTAACTGTTCATACATTCCAGTTCCCGCTAGTGCTACAGCTCGTACTTCCATGCCACATACTTTTTCTTTCTTGTTTACTTCTCTTTCTTGCCATCGGGTTTCCCACCCATCAAATTATTCGAACTAACTTATTGTCTATTTATACTATTACAAACTATTATTTCTTAACTTACATTCCGGCCTCTATTACCACTCTCGTCTTCAAGCTGTCCTCTATTGCCATTCATCATCTCATATCCCTTCCTTAAAACTATTTGGGGGAGCGGAATATGGGGTACATTTGATGATTTATTGGCATCAGTCTAGTTACACAATTATTCCTAATCCTATGTTATTTAACCTAATTTTTATACAATGCTTAAAAACATCATGGATATACAGGTTACAGTTTATCTAAGTTCCTTATTATCTATCTTAACAATTTTCTTACTCTACTTATGTTTTTGTGGCTCGCCACTGGCTACCGGCGAGCGGCGAGCGGATCGCCACCGATGACAGGCTCGCCACTGGCGACCGGCTCGCCACTGGCTACCGGCAAGCGGCGAGCGGCTCGCCACTGGCGACAGGCTCGCCACCGGCTACGAGCTTACAACCATTACAATTAATCTAATTCTGTTGTTTTATTTAGTTACTTCTTACGCTAGTTACATTTTTATATCTCTATTTTGTATGCTATATGTATATGTCACTACCAGATTATTGTACTGTCACGCAATTTACATAAGTATACCAAATTTCAAGTCAATCCAACTACTGGAACTTGGTCGAATTTAACTGGCAAGATTTGATTACAGACAGACAGACAACGGGACAGGTGAAACTAAATAAAAGCTTGTAAAAACCCTTTGGTTTTTTTCAGTATTTGGTGATTCCGGGTTGTTCTTACTCAGTATCATGAGCACTGTTGATTTTGATGAAGAAAAAAAATGACCCAAATTTTCCATTATAATTTTTATCTGTCCATTTTGTGACGACCCATTTAAGAGTATGGGAAAAAAGTCACGAAAAATAAGGACACTTATTTTCTTCGTCGAAATCAATACTGATAATGAATCTGCGTACCTAAGAAGAAGACAAAGTTACCTAATTCTGAAAACAAGGTAAGGGTACACTTAAAATGGATAACCCCCATAAATGCATACATCATCATCATCATCATCAGCCCGAAGACGTCCACTGCTGGACAAAGGCCTCCCCTTAGAACGCCACAATGAACGACAACTTGCCACTTGCATCCATCGGTTTCCCGCCACTCTCACGATGTCGTCAGACATGATGTCGTAGAAGGCGACTAAGGGAAAAATCCAGAAGACGGGCAGCAGCGTCTTCTGCGTAAACCATCAGCAAACACTGCGATCCCCAGCCGCCTGCAAGCGTGGGGATTATGGCAACCCCCCCCCCAAATAAATGCATACACATACACATAAATCTGGCGTGGCATAAATACACCACGTAGGTATCTGCTAAATCATCATTTACTTGAAGAATATCAACAACGCTTTATTACCCAACGGCAATCACGCAAAACGTCTAATTATTCCAAAACGAATTTGTCCACGCATTTTCGCGAGTCGATTCCGTAACGATTGTAATTATTAGCCGATTATGGGCATCGAGCCGGCCTCATTGTTCGTAATCACGATATTCAAATCGGTATACAATTGCTAGCAGTTGCGATGCTCGTGGCCCGATTAGGAGTTTAAAAGCGGCGCGTCTCTAGTCGCATAATTTTAGCAAGTCATAATGTAACGTTTGGCAGAATTTTTGTTAGTCATAATTTTTGCCGCCGAAACCGCAAACTTTTCTGAAATTTTTGAATAGTTATCCTATATAGATAACTGTAGGTTAGCTTAGGTTTTTTTATAATAATTCTGAACACTTAACGGATTTAGAGAAAAAAGAGTTATGATTATGACAAACAATCCATTATCACAAAAATTACTCGTACATTCTGACTTACCACAATTACGCGACCCTTATGAAATATCGCTCTGTACCACTACCATGAGTTTACAGTGACCGTACTCGATAGCGACGGCGTAAATTATTTGTATGGAGAATTGTACAGCGCCTCTACAAATAATTTACGCCGTCGCTATCGAGTACGGTCACTGTAAACTCATGATAGGAGTACTGATGTTCTTCACAGAACTACAATGGGCCAGCGACATCACAAAGGTTGCGAACATCCGGTGGATTCAGGGGGCTACTTGGCTAGTTATCAATTGTGACGTTGTAACGGGGAGACCTTGGCTCAACATTTTTTATTTTATTTTATTGTACGATAACAATGGATGTCTCCAACAGTGGCGGACTAGCAGTGGGATGGAAGAGGCGGCTCGCCCCGAGTCTATTCCGGCGGACTTCCAAACGTCTGCAAGTTCTTTTAATAAAGTTCTGATTCCTCAGCAAGGCTAAATATACTTAGTTCTCAACTTCAAATACTGGAAAGCCTTCAGCTTTTCCGTCCCGAGTCCCGAACGGTCTTAATCCTTCACTGGTCCAGGCTGATGATCACCTGATGCTATGGCGTGCATTGATCAGACAGCAGGGTAGGCAACGGTAGTGCTGGTCGCCCTGCTACGGCACAAGTTAACTGCCTAGGTACCTTGGAATCGACTCGATTATAACAAGTTGTTATTAAGATCCATAAGAGGTCAATTCTTTATGCTCCAGTTCCCTGACCACTACATCCAGATCGTAACCATAGACAAAGGTCATAAAGTCGCGGTGTGAACCACGAGTGAACCACAGACGTGCGAATCATTGTGCAACGGTGTTGTAAGCGTATTGTCTTCTATTGTCTATGCGTCGTGCGGCGGCTGCTCCAATTTTGAAATTTGTTCTTAAATCGTTCTAATGATCGTTATGAGGCTGTTGACATCTGAGTGACACGAGAGAGATGCTCTGTTTTAATATTATCTTCTTTGTGCTTTAGCTGAAATCTAACACAAATGCACTTGGAAGTTATAGAAGCCTAATTATTTAAATATTAGTACAGTAAAACAAACTGAATCATGTATCAGGGTGACCTTGGTGCTACAATGTCATGTTGACATCTGTTGGCTAGGATATCATAGTGACATTGATTATCAAAAGATTCCACCCTGGTATGTACAGTCGAGTTCATAAACTTGTGAGCAAAAATTTGATCAAAAATGGCTTGTTAACGGCATAGAAGCGTGTACAGATATTATTGATTGAATTTTTGCTCACAAGTTTACGAAATCGACTGTACACGAATCACTCATGTATTAATAGTCTATGAATACCAGAGGGCCTACTCCGAAATTCGAAAATCGATTTTGAATAGTATAAGTATCAGAGGGACGAAACGACGCGAACTTTGATTTTCAAATTTCGGAGTAGGCCCGCAGACTTCTTTCGAATTAATCCGTTCCTTGTGAAAGAGAGCTCAAACGGAGAATGAGGCCAAGAATGTGAACAACCGTGAACCGTGAACTGAATCAGTTGACGGTTGACTTTCCGTTTGAGCTCCACATGATGTGGAACCACGGCCACGGATTGGTTCGAAACATGTCGAGCATAGATACCTAAATCATTATACACATTTGTATCTCACCGGTGATAGATTAAGAGAACTTGATACTTTAAACAATCCACGTCTGTGCGTCTGTATTTTTTGTCCCAATGTATTCTATGGTCAGTATGAAGGTATCGTATAGTTTAATTATACTAAAAACACAGAAAAATATTAAATAAACTCAACCCATTATATTCTAAGTACTCCATGTGAAAGATTTCTCGAAATATTTTTAGTTTCAAAAGATAATAAATAAATATCATAAAAGATAATGCGGCAAAACGTTTATTAGGACAAAAAAATATTACACAAGGCACCCTATTTCCTTAGCGTTTCTAATACTAAAATATTTCTGATTCACAATTCTAAGCTCCTAATAGCCAATTTGGGAATTAGTTCTGCTGACAGTTAAATGGAAAAAAATGTGAAATTCTGTCATTTATAACTAACTAAAAACCTTTAAGTGTAATAAAATCATCATTTTTAGCAATTAATGACGAAACAGTGCTTGATGATTAAAATCAATTACAAATCAAGTTTATTTACTGCTATAATGTAATCAAATGGTTTATTACGCATTAGATGATAGCGGTCATGAGACTAAACATGTTATTTGGCAAGGAGAAATCTTCATGCTAACATAAAAAGGGCGGGCTATTGCAAGCTAGGTGTAACAATCCAACGATGATTGTTATTTAAAGTACAATTCAATAGAATCTAACGAAAGGTTGCCTTTTTTTAAGCGATAAGGCCGCCTATTGCTCACCTTGTAATTTTAATAATTTGTTGTCTGTATCGCTTACTATGTCTGGTGTACAATAAAGAGTCTTTGTATTGTATTGTATTGTATTGTATCTGTCAATTTTCTACATATTTAAGACACCCTATCGTGGGCACACTTGATTATATATGTCCCTGTTGTTGCAATTATCATCTAAAAGGAATCAAAAAAGAATAATAGTCACATCACAAAGCCTTAGGCAGCCCGGTGTTTATATTAGTAGGCTGGAAGTGTCTACAGGATTGTCAGATTATATTGAATTGGAGTTTAGTTAAACTTTTAATTAAGAAATGTCATTGTGATATGTTAACAAACGGTTTATGTTATATTAACAACAGAGGAACCAATAAAATGTCATCACAACTTTATTTTATTACATTCGAAGTAAGTAACACCCATTGATTAGTGTTAACTGACGGTAAAATGTGATGCCGTCTCTATTTGTTTTGTTCGAATAGACGGAGACTGTATCACATTTAACCGTCAGTTAATACTTATGAATGGGTGGTGAAACAGCCCCTAAGTGTCTAATATTTATAGACATTTTTAGTAAGTAATCTTTTTGATTAAAAATAAACACATTAAAAAAATAGCTCAATGAAGTTGCTAAATGCGAATGTAAGAAAGAAATAATAACTGTCACAATTGTCAAATCACCGTAACAATCGATTCGCAGCGCACTCGCTCCCACTCGTACATATTTTAGAGTTCCGTAGCCAAAATTACAAAAAATAGTAAATAGTGTTAAATAGTTTTAGTTATTAAATAGTTTTGCCATGTCTGCGGCTTTGCTCAGAGATTATCAGTGCTAGAAAGCTCAGCCGACAAAATGGTAAAAAATAAATAACAACTTTTTAAGGGTACCTCCCGTAGACGTAAAGTGGGGGTGATTTCACTTTTCTCGTCTAACCATATAGTGTGGGGTATCGTTATATACAAAATCCTTAGGAAAATATTGGGTACTTGATTTTTTGTAACGGCTACGCAATCCTATCTTGGCCGTGTCCGACACTCTCTTGGCCAGTTGTGTTCACTAAATAGTACGAAACCTAGACAAATCGATTGGTATGCAGCCGCGGATCCTTTCGCTATACACTTGACCTGCGCGTGCGATCGTTGTACAATCGATCCTGTCGAAATGTGACCTTTCGTGACGACCTTTAGAGTATTACGTTGCAAAATGCTGTCAGAATTCGCACAGATGTTTTTGCAGAAAGATAAAGGATGTTCCTCTTATTCTTATCAGTAAATAGAGCGATAAATAAGAAATTAAAATATGATATAATGTCGCTAGTTAGATGTCGCTAGTTAGGTGACGCTAGTTTCAGTTCCTGATATAAAGATTACTTTACTTTACTTTAATATTGAATAGAAAACCTCCTCCTTTTTTGAAGTCTGTTAAAAAGGTCCGAATTTATCGAATAACTTTCAAAATCCATTTAAACATTCATGATCTACATTAAATCATGGAATCTAATTGCACCAACATAGCCAACTAACGATCCTTGTGAGTGCAATGCATTTTCAAAATGGCTACCTTTTACTTCTCACAGAATACTTAAACGGAATCAAAGCAATTTGCTCAGAGTCGCATAATGTTGCAACGTTACATTCATTAATTTTTGCAGTGAGTCATTTAGAAACTATACGTACAAAAATTACTCTAGTAAGATTTCATTCATAATGATATTAGTAATACAGTGCACTCGTTGATGTCTTTTATATTAAAAATCACAAAGTCAAATGAAGGTCGGCCATTTGAACTTGTCAATTTCCTTTGTTATTAGTATTTTAAATATGTGGTTAGTTAGTAAATAATCTATGTTAGTGGAATGCTCGCGTGCTCGAGAGTGCTAACTGGAGCGTGCGCCGCGTAGATCTTCTCACATAATACCTGAAGAGCGTGAACTAGTGGACTGCGCAATTAGGTCATATCTTGAATCAGGAGCTTATCTTAGTGATGAAATGCCCTATTATGCATTTTCTGTCACAAATTAAGTACCTACTTTTCAAACCAGCCTTCCAATTACATGCTTAGATGTAGCGGAAACTAATAAATCAGATAAGCAGTATAACTAATTGCTGACTCATTTATAAGTGATTTAACATAAATTATGATTTCGCAAGTAGATCCGCCATCTCCTCATCTGGCCACTAAGGTGTGGTCACTTTGAACTGGTTCAATGATTTCCAGCGTTTGACGAATATGACAAACATCTAGAGTATGTTATATCAATATCTCGTTCGAAATGGAATCACCTTAATGAGAAAGATATTTGATATGAAATTATAATTACATATATTTAAAAGTTGTTTTACATATGACTTGGTGAAGAATTATATATGGCCTTTAAAGTAGTTTTAAAGTAAGTAATTTAATCTAATTTTTATTTATAAATTTTCTAGTATTATAAAGTAAAAATAAGAGCTTTAATTTCAGACTGTTATGTCCATAGTTTTTTAGTGTAGTACCTACTAAGTATGCACTGTATTTTAAAAGTTTTTTATTAGTATTTGTTTACACACGATATACTTAGGTATACAATAAATGACAAATATGTTATTACAAAAAAGAAAGAAAAATTTAAGTGATACCTAAAACTATCTTATTCTTAGGGGCTGTTTCACCATCCATTGATTAGTGTTAACTGACGGTTAAATGTGATGCCGTCTCCGTCTATTCGAACAAAACGAATAGAGACGGCATCACATTTAACCGTCAGTTAACTCTAATCAATGGATGGTGAAACAGCCCTTTAACCTCAAAATTTGTAATGACAAGTGAAATATAAATAAAATATTATTAAATATTTTACGATAGTAAATCCAGAATAATCCTGTGAATACTTTTATATGATTTTTTTTCACTGCTCACATCTATTTATTAACAACAATTCATATTATGACTGATGATGTTAAATCAAGATATTATAGTCAGCCTTTTGAAGCCGTTATAATATGAACATTAACCAATGTTCGTTCCCATTTTCTACTCTTACACTGCACTCCAGCGAACTTACCTCGTTACTTTAAATAAGTTATGATATTGCTTTTCGATAAGTTTATCGTGCGAAATGACTACATATTGGAATTTCTAGCTTTTGATCTTGCGATTGAGAATCCGGCCCTGTTTGCATAACATAGAAAGTTCTCGAGGAAGGACTTATTGAACATTACGTCTAAACGAAGCCAGGGAAGTACCAGTCTAAGCAGGAATCATCTAATGTACGCTTCTTATACGGCAAATTATACTAAAGATAAGTACTGGTTTTACCTTATAGTGTGGAACTAATTTGCGTTACATTTTTGCCTTTTAAAATACATGTAGGTGGCAATAAGGCGGCGTCACAGGGACGAATTAAGGAGTTTGTTTATTTCGGAAAATGCTGTAGATAAAAAATTGTGTAAGTAGTTTATTGTTCATTTCCAACCTGTAGGTATAAGTCTCATTGCTTGGAACAGGCATTCACTCAGAATTAGAGCGCTTGGGTTGTACTTCCTGGATCCCGACCGGGAACTTCACATAAACCATTGAAATTCTTCACAATTGTGTGTTTTCATAATTTCAAACTTAATTTCGTGTTTCTTCAATAAAATAATCTATCAAGTAACAAAATAAACCAACCTGTACATAGATTCCGGTCATTAAAAAGTCACGCATGTGCTGTTATGCCACGTGTTTACGGGATATCCGTTAAAATGTTAGGTACTAACTGTTGGACATCAGTATTCGAATCCTACTAAAATTATAAATGCGAAAGTTTTTGTGATGTTTGTTACACGTTCACGCTTAAACGGCTGAACGGATTTGGAAGAAATTTGGTATGTAGATAGCTGGGCATCTGGAATAACCCATAGGCTACTTTTTAACCCGATATTCCCACGGGATAGGGATAAAATCTTGAAATTTCAACCCCTGGCTTTAGAGTCTTGTAATTTTGGACAGTTGTTCTTAACACAATCTCAATGATATAAATTTTGGGAATTCCCAGGGGAATTTTATAAAATCCCGGAATTTCAATTGTACCAGATCGAATAGTTTACGCGTGCGATGCCTCGAGTAAACTCTAGTTAAATAATACACGAAGTTATAAATCATCATTATCAGCGGTAGAACGTCCTGTTGGACATAACCATATAACTACAATGAGGGCTATCGCGTATGAATTCGCCGCTAGAGGCGCTAGTGTAGCGTGAGGTCTCCGAAATGTCAAATCTCATAGTTTTTGGGTGAGTTACGCGGGTTTATTTATAATTAGAATAATTTTGTGAATATTTTGCATTACCTGAAATTAATTATGGCAATTATACGTTACGGGGCAATGAATGTCTGTGTTTTGAGACAGTTTTGTCTTTCGGAAACTTTTGTCCTCTCTTTTTTCCGAACAAAACGGGACTACGCAACACTGTGGTTGCTCGATATTTTTATGGTACAGTTTTAAGGTGTATTAAATATGATTTTAATGTAAACTTTGTTTTCACGCCCGTAATAACAGACTTTGAAAGCCACACTTAAAAACCTCACGCAACAGTGGCGCCATCTAGAAAGACAAAAAACGCTAGCCCTCATTGCTTCTGTTGGAAGTTGCCTGTATTCACCGAGAGGCTGCGGCTTTAACCAAGTAACCAAGTCATCCGTCCATCTCGTTGGTGGATTTTCTACGCTGCTCCGCGGTCTCCATTCGAGAACTTTTCGGCCCCAACGGCCATCTATTCCTCGTGCTATAAGGTCTGCCCATTGCCTACTTCATCAAGCGTAGCTACAAATTTTCCCGCCCTTAAAATTAAACTGAAACAATAAGAAATATTCACATTTCAAAAATGAACTTTAAATAAAACACAATCTGGTTGAATTTAAGAATGAGAAAATTATGAATTATTTCAGTTTAATTTTGAAGGTGCGAATATTTTTGTTAAAACATTATACATACTTATCGTTACCGAAGTCGATCCAACCTGAGGTGGTACTACGAAATTCGAAAATCGAAGTTTGTGTCGTACCCTCTCACTCTCGTATTAAATAATATAAGTTATATAAGCGTTAGCGAGATGGCATGATACGAAATTCGAATTTTGCTAATAGGCTAGATTGTTGATCTTTAATACCCGCGAGGCTCACATTGGTTGCGGATATGTGCACCCGTGGGCGTACGTTATCGATTATGGCTATGCTCGCCTGTTCAAAATTTGCGATTTCAATAAAAAAAAAACGATTATTTCAAATGTAACTAGCTTTATCCGTCGCTTCCGTGGAAAAATAAACAACTGGTTTGTAAAATACATATTATTTAACATAATGCTGGTCTATTCTGCATAGTAGAAAAGGCTAACAGTCAACAAAACAATCAGCAACAAGCTTGGATTAAAAATGATTTTTTCGCATAAAGAAAAGTCTGTTTTTTTAAATTTAATCATTCAAAAAGTCAATTCATTCAATTTAGTCTCTGGTGCGCAGGGTGCGGGGCAGCGCCAACAGCGTCCTGAACATGATCGCGAGCAGGTGGGACTGCCCGTATATAAAACGCTGTTGTGCCATCTCTAGTGGGATGGTTAAATAAGGAATTATTTTCATAAATTTAATTTTGTTTTTATTTATCTTTTATTTTATTTTATTTATTGTAATTTTTACTAACATAGGTTAAGATATATTGTTTAACAAAATGAGTCGTAATGTTACTTGAATAAATGAATTTAATTATTATTATTATTATTAAAAAGCTCCATAAAAGAAAACATCACAACATTCAACACCATCGCGCAGCCGGGCCACGCTCCACTTCCCGCCACAAAATCATAACTGAACTTATTCCCTTATTGTCGTTTTTCAAGTCGAGTATAGCCCACTCGTGCGTAAGGAAAGTGAAACGTACTTTCTTGCTAAGAATGCCTCACAGGAGTCGAACTGTTGCGCGCTCGCTGACGTAACCGGCAGGTGGGATGCTTGGAATAACTTCGGTGACGAGCTGTCCTTAAATAGATTTATGGTTACATGCTTAGGTTCTAGTGATTACTTAAGACAGCGGTTTTTTGGCATTTTTGCATTGATTGGATTCGTTTTTAAAAGCTTTTATTTTAACTTGCGATGTACCTACATACTCGTATTTATGTAGGTACTTATGTGCAGGTCAAATCCCGTAACCGAAGTTTGACCTGCTCCAGTCGTCAGATTGACTTAAAATTTGGCATAACTTACGTAAGTCTAGTCACAATTTATATTACTCTGGTAGTGAAATTCTAGTGGTCCGGCGAGGAACGTCTCCGCAGGACGAAACTCTCAGCGGTTAATGTAATCGACTTGAGATTCTGTAGGTTCGCTAGATTCTGGATTCAATGTACGCCCTCGCCGTATATAGGTACACCATTTTGCTCCCTTGTGATACAAATAACTATTATTGATCACCAAAAGCAGTACAGACATTACAAAAATAAAAAATAAAATTCAGGTAGACAATAGGTACCACTTTCCGTTACCACGAAGTTATCACAAAATTGGTGATTGTTTTGGATTTCATGCACCGACTATAAAATATGTACAAGTACTCAATACAATGCAGCAATAATTGACTCCTTAAGTTCTTGATTTAATTACAGACTTGTAGGAAACTGCTCTTTAGCGAAACAGTTCTGTGAAATGTAGATTATTACAGAAACTATCGGATACGTTATGTAGTTAACAGGCATTTAAAATCAGCATAACTTGACGCCGTGTTCGTTGAAAAATGTGCTCGTTTTTCTGCTATTAAGTAACTTACTTAGATGTATTTAAAGGTTTTTAACTTTTTGAACTGCCTCCATCTACTTTACGAGTTAAATACTCAAAAATTTCCTGATGCTTCTTTTTATTAACTTCCATAAATTCATTACAGCCAACCGATACTTTGCCTAAAACGGGTAGTTTTTGTTAAAAAAGAACCACGATGTTATTCGTAGTTCTGTCAGAGCTAGGAGCTAAGAGGAATAGGAATGTTATCTTATCGTGCGTATGTCCTCCAGAATATATGGTGTCACTTTTTGGCCTTTTCTGCGATTAATGCGCAACGTTTATTCCTATTCTCGTAGACTTATTAAATTGCAGTACACGCCGTGCATTTTTCTTCAACCACCAGGCCTCCAAGAATCCATTTTTCGACTAATTAACTGGTTGGAAACTGAGCCTGGAAATTTAATATTTATGTGGTTTTTTGGTCTAAAAAAGCTTACTTATACTCGTATATTTTTTGACTAGCTTTTGCCCGCGGCGCGTTATCATGGGCTGTTCCCTCATTTTACCGGGGTAGAAAGTAGCCTATGTCACTCTCTGGCCCATAAACTATATTTATGCCAAAAATCACGTCGATCCGTTTCGACGTGAAAGACGGACAAACAAACACACACACTTTCGCATTTATAATATCATTAGTATTAGTATGGATTATAGTAATTATATGGATAATTGCACTAGATTTTATTTTGCCAGATCTCTCCGTAAAGATTTGCAATTTGGAACATAGAACTACTCACTCATTTTAAATGATAATATAACGGATAAATCACGTCGGAAATCGAGTTTAGTGCGCGTGTTGCAGCAGCCGCCGAGTCGCGTTGCTCCCAGATGAAGGGTTACAGGTTAGCCCGAAACATGTCGAGCTAAACTCGATTTCAGACGTGAGTTATCCGTTAAGTTATCATTTAAAATTTCACTAGGTCCCAACTGTTTCATACAAATGTCTAAAATCCAAGGTTATTTGTTTCGACCTACATTCTCATAAAGTTCTTGATGACACCAAAATATTTACTAAGGTAAAATTATATATACGACCGTATTCGCAGCGCTTTCTATCTCAAAATTACAAAATTGTTATAATTCGAAGGAACAAAGCGATATAGTATGTTATTATTTCACTTATCGTTATGTACATAATCTCAATAAATTACTAATGCACCTACATTTCCCATAGAACCATGGGTTTATGGAAAGTGAAAGAATACGGGCGTGGGAAGCCCATGGGCATTATATCATTTGACGTAACCATGCGTCTCTTGCAAATTGCAGCTGATTATACTTTTTGACCAACTTTGTGAGCACATAAACAATAGGGGTGCCTGTCGTATCGCATAAAGTTTTTTGTCCTAAAAATGTTTGGCCGAGAATGTTTGGCATACTGTTGAATGGCACACTACTCATTTGTCATACTCATTAAAGCCCTACAGCAAGTTTGTCCTAATATTGATCTCTAAATCTAATTATCTAAAGCATAATATTCCTAACATAAAACTCCTAAAACCCATATGTTGAAGCGAGCGAGCAAGACCTTCCGGGTCACCCCGACTCGGATCGGTTAGGCTAGAAGGCTAAAGCGGGAGCGAAGCTCAGCTAAGAATTACAATTATGCACATCAAAAATTCGACAGTTCAATCTTAGCCCCACATCAAACAATAGGACAAATAATATTTAGGACAAACGATAATAGGAGCAACAATTTCGGTTATCGGCATAGGATCGTCTAAAGTTTATACCTAGTTGATTGTACAATAAGTACAATAAAAGTGTCATTTAAACGTTAATAAATTTAAACGTTTACAAGCGACGGGATCTCTTCCATTCGTTAGTGCTTCATATAAATTCATACTAAGTAACTAGTGGATCGCGCGACCATATTGCGGTCTTGGGTCGCGGTCGTCGGTAGCGGTCGTCAACATCGGAATGCTAGCCCTACAGCTTACATACAGCACAATAAAAAGAAAACATTCAAAAATCACTGATCCGCAACAAAATATTAATAGTGAACTTTCTTTACTATTTTTAAATTTGTACGAAATCCTCAGTGCGCGAGAACCCTGTCATGAAATGTCATTTTGGTTTGGAACGGACAGTTTGTTATTGTTGTGTAATGCGTAAAAGTTGACATGATGATTGTGGGAATTAAGTTCAGTATGATTGCTGTCTGAATACGGTATTTGACTATTTTGTATATGTTTTATAAATTAAAATTACCTATACCTGTTATCGAATAGAAAATCAATTTTTAAGCTACCTTTACTAATAACAAAGTTATAAAGGTTTGAAATTCAAGATTAGACAGAGAAAGACATACTGGCATGTGACGTCACACGCCAGTACCGCCATACTTGTTGCATAGAGAAAAGCGTTTGAGAAAGAGATAGGTATATAGATTTTTCCAATCATCATTTTACATCCAATTTTCCCCCGATTTAAATTTTCTCTTCGCTAAAAACTATCTTTATATCTATATTTTCAAAAATAATATTAAGATCTGCGAGTGCCTGAGATGTTAAAGTGTAATCAAGTAAAATTACTTTATCTCATTTTTATACTCGAAAATAATACTTTTGATAAAATGATTAATTTTGATTACAGTCCAAAGGAGGTTTTCACGTTAAAATAATCCAAAGAAGAATACATTACGGGCCTTGATAATCTATCGCATTATAAGTAGTTTCGTAGCCTCGCAATCTAAAGCTACTCCGATGATTATACACCTATTGCAAAAAAAATATCAAGATCTCAATATTAAGTAGGTACTTTGTACAGATATGCAAATCTACTCTACTTTGCTCAATACTAATCCAATGGTAGACATACCATTGCGAAACCAACCCAAGGTACAGGTGTTAATGCTGCTCCCTCACGTGCGCTGACGATGAAACGCCATCGACCCAGTGAGGCAACTTCCCGCTGACGCAAGTGTGCCACCATCAGGGTAATAAGGGATAGCCGTCACTTGAGATATTTTGCTGAGTCGGGTTACCACTGTTGGCCCTTTCGTTAACAGTTTTGCTCGTCCTTTGGTATCTGGACATAAAAGAGTGGAATAGGATACATTCCTTAGATATAGATTTATAAAAAAAATGGGTGCAGGTCATAATTTTTGTGAGCCCTAATGCAATGTTTGTTATAAGTTTTATTGATTGTATTTTTTCCGGCCGAAACCGTATATTTTACAGGAATTTTTAAATGGTCATTCTGTAGAACTTTATAATAATATGTAATGCTAATTTCCAGAGCAAAAAAGTTACGATGAACAAGTATTTGACAATATCTATATATATGAGCCTATAGACTCTAAAAAATATAGGACTTGTATTTTTTCTTTCGTTAAAAAACAAAAAAATAATAGTCGTTAATAGTAAGTTGTCCTTTTCATCGACGTCATGTGAAGTCAGAGACTTTTTCTATGCGCTAACTAACATAACTACCTCTAAACATTTAAGTACAATAATTACCTACCTATCATTGTAAGTTTATTACAATCGTATTGTGAAACCCAGCTTTACATGATGTTTGGATTCGTCAAGCTTGTTATGTTTATGGCTTACGCTACTCAATCCGCATCAAAATGGAATTGAAAAGGCATTTGCTTCAACTGACACTATTGCTCCATGACCCCAAAGACATTACATCAGTGTATGGTCGTTATTTCGAATCAATATTGTATCCATAACAAGAGGCAGACCCTAGAGGAAATGGCCGGAGAACCTGAGCGCTTTTTAGCTCGATTGATAGGTGCATAACGTTTTAAACTTTCGTGATTTTCACTCATAGTCAAAATACCACGAACAGGCAGGCAGGTTAGGCCGACTTGACACCCCACACTTCAGCCTACTTGTGACCACGGCCACTGTTATGTTGCCGAAACGTCGAGGTAAATATTACTCGTGTGTGTTAGCGTGATAAGTCCCGTTCGTGGTATTTTGACTTTGATAGGTGCATGCCCAGGATAGGGAAGAGTGGCGGAGGAAAGGGGAGGCCTTTGCCCACCAGTGGGAGATATTACGGATTATATATAAAAAATACAAATTCTTTCATCTGAAGAGAGTTGCCTTTACCTTAAACATGTATATTTTCCACTACATCAGTAGCGTTAAGTGAAAATTTTTGTTAGGCAACTTAAAGAGTGAGAGAAGGATGAGTTATGCATGTTTTCGGATGCAGCATCTTGCGATTAGTGTACATGCATCTATGTGTACACTAATCGCGAGATGAGATAGATTAGTGTATACATACACACAAAGGAAATCGAGTTATCGCGTCACCGAGCTACTCCACTACGTCTTCTGCCAGCTCTGTGGGCTATAACGTGACAGACGAACCCCCCGTTTCACCACCTATTGATTAAATTTACCCGTCAAATAAAATTAATCAATGGGTGGTGAAACAGCCCCTTACTCTAAAAAAATAAATCTTCTAAATAAGTTTATCAAAGAAATACTTAATCGAGTGTTTTACCAATACTTAATGAAAAACGAGTACGAGAAACCATTGCGAAAAATAGGCCCGAGCTCATCTTGTTGGCTTTAATTACTTTTTAAAACAAGTACGTTATATTAAAACGTGATTAAAAAATATTTGGCCTGGTTTAGGATTACGTTAAGTGCCCACATGGTTGAGACATTCCTAACAAGTTATGTTTCGATAATTGGCCTAAAATTACACATTGGATGAATATAATTACATTAATTTATCATATCAACCGTTTCATATCGTAATTCGTAAACATAATGTCTTTGCTATTACACTGTCTGGGTCAGATTTTAATTTTCTGTTGTGCAAATTGTATCTCGCACTCATATTACTTAAGTCTTGTTGCTGTGAAATTGAGTTTAATATTGATTGACGCATAAACTGCAAAGCTATTGCTTGCTATTGCTATTTCTTTTATTGGGCTTACGTAAATGTAATGGTAATTTATAATTTAATGCAATTTCAGTCTTGAAAAAAAAGTTTCTGCCAAGTTTCTTGCGGCGCGTTCATCTTGGCAATGATGGTTCAAAAGTGTTGGTATAGTATAAACAACAGTTATGTAAAAGAGACCTTTAGGGCCCGCGTATAGAACTAATTTTGATTTTGATTTTCATTGTCAACACCGTACGAAGTGATTTGCTTAACCGTTTCTGATATAATATTTAAAAATAAATATCACAGCTCACCTGACACCATTCGACCTAGTCTCAAAGTAAGCAAAACTTGAGTTATCGGTACTACAGATAAACAGACTTAGAACACCCAGACACGTGAATAAACATTTGTATTTTTATACAAATATCTATCCCGACCGGGAATCAAACCCGAGACCTTAAGCTGTGTAGTCAGAGTCAGGTCCTAAGCCACTGGACTGTTGCGAACTGCTTAGGAATGGGATTCGCACCTACTATTAAAATTAGACTAGTACTCTTCAAGGATTTTTATAACAAAGCTATTTATGTCGCAAAGTAATGGTGTATTTTAAATATTTCTTGAGATTTGCCCGCCACTGTTGAGGCAGCCATTTTGTTTCACTGACGATGTTGGTAAACTGTCTTTTGTTATTTATGTAAACATTCAAAAGGCAGTTTACAAATATTAACAAAAGGTGAGAATGTTTTGTTTCGTGGTTTTCGGGGCCGAAGTTTCTGTTTATACTGCGAGTATTTCAAAATTTTCAGACTCGTTATTGGACCTACTTAATTGATTAGAAGTAGATATTATTTCTATTTTAGTTTAGCTGTGAAACAAGATTGTACGTTTGATATATTTTTTTTGTCATAACATACAACACGGAACGCTAAATGTACGTATGTTATGCACAAACATACTCTTAAAATGAGGAGGCTTGAGCGCAGTAGGTACCTACCAATGCGACCCAGTGCAGATTGGGAACTACACAATATTCAGTTGCATGCAGGAAGGAAAATTTGTAAATTCTATGGTGGGTAAAGGCATTTGTGATCAATTTTTAAGTAAAATACTTAAAAGCTTTAGTTTTAAATAAGTCTATTTTTGCACTAGAGCATGGGTTTTCCCTTAATTATCTTTATGTCCAAATAACCTGTCTTTAAGAAAAGTCTGGAGAGGGGCATGATGATTTTATGAATCCATCTCCCATTTGGCAGGTGTCAGAACGTAAACTAATCTGAATAGCGATTACGTGCTCTATGCACGTTACGCAAACGCGCGTCGGTTAACGGTTATGTTACGGTTACGATTTAGTTTAATTGACGTTTGGGCTAGTTTCATACGGGCAACGAACTTCCTGCCAGTGTTCTGGGTCTTCCTGCGACTTATATGGCGGTGGCAGTTATAGAACAATTGACTTGGTGACTTACTTAAACATACTCGTAGCTTTATTCTTTGTCTAACCTGCTCGCTCCGCGACGCCGTCCGCGGAACTATGCAATTTTTCGGGATATATAATATCCTATGTCCTTCTCCGGGTGTTCAACCGCTGTCCTTGATATAAATCAAACGACGGTTGCTCGGCGATTGACAATGTATTTAAATTTGACACCCTTTTTATACTTGCTAGGAAAAATCTCGCCAGCGCGATTCAGGTTGATGTAATTTCCCGTACAGCGACATCTATCGGCACATAAACTAATCAAAAATACATTACGGCTATACACCGGGACTCAAACTATCTGTATACCGAATTTCATCTAAATCGGTTCAGCTGTTTAGACGTGAAGAGGCAACAAAGAAACAGACTTACAAACTTTCGCATTTATAATATTAGTGGGAAATGGGCTTACATGCGGAGAAGACCATGTAACAGTAGCGTAATGACATAGCAACAATACAATACAATGACTCTTTATTGTACACCACACAATACCGAAAAGAAATACATAGAAAGAAATTTACTAGGTAAGCAATAGCAACTCGATTTCCTCTGGATTTTACCACCCGTGCTTGTGTCTGTCCATCCGTCTGCAGGGCTACTACATCGAAACTCGAAGTTCGTGTCGTGCGGTCCCTCTGATACTTATACTATTTAGTACGAGAGCGAGAGTTTCGAGTTTCATAGTAGCCCTGCTGTCTTCTGGTTGTTCGCTTCTTCACGGCTCAGCTTAGAGAGTCGAGAGTCTCTAAGCATTCTAGCAATAATTCTAGAAAGCTGTAATTTGGCATGGGTGAACATAATACCTTAATCTTGCCATATCATCTTAAAATAATGGAAAAAAACCGAATGGAGAAGACATTTACGATTTTTTCTCGTGCACACTTGTTGTCTTTCAAAAATATTACAGATCTTAAAAAGAAGAATTTGGCAAAAATTAAAAAGTAAAGTTCAAATTTGAAAGTTCCCCATTTGTTTGTCAAATACTTGTAACTCTACTATTAACAACGCAAAAACACAGGAAGAATCGTAGTACTCACGTACTCCCTGTACCTGCATGGACCTGCGTCATATTAATAATTGTATTAATTACTATTCAGTAAGCACTTATATTAATTCGTGCCGACCGCAATGACAGTTACGATGCCGGCGGCGAGCGGGCGACCTTGACATTCACTTTTGTGGCGCGCTTGTCTTTTTGCCCTAAACATATACTATGCATGTCAAATACTCAGGCCACATAACATAAGGGTGCGCCCACATGCAGTCGCTAGTCGCTCGATTGCAGCGATAAATCTGGTCACGTGACCCCATTTTGAAGGTGATTTTGAATTTCCTGCGACTAAAAAGTAGCGTCAAGTCGCCGCGTCGAGCAGCAGCGACAAGATTGGCTTCTTGCAGGATTTTTTTTCGGGGATATCAGAATCGGCTCCTAAAATTTCGACGAAACTTTCTATGTTAGAACAATCGATCTTGCTTGGTCCTGTCTGGTGGAATACGCGCGTTTTCGAAATATACTTAATAGTTATTTTATAGGGAAATTTGCACGTACTTAGAATAAGATTGGTGATTTAGATAGCTTTGACATTTCAGTTATTTAGTGTTTAATTTGTATTTAAGCTGGATGTCTTTTTATTTCAAATTTTACGAGATTTGACTTCTCAAAAAACATGATTCTACCAAAAAAAATCTTCTTAGTAAGGCTGACTCCAGACACTCCACAGAAACATTCACTATGTTTATAGGTTAGGGCGATTTTACTGTCCGGAGTCCGTTACGGTCCCATATGCTTGTAATGTTAGTTTAACTTGGTGTATTTTTCGGTGCTCGCTGATACTGTATGTTTAAGCATTTTATCAATAAGTGAAATGTAAATTTCTTGGAGAAATAAAGTTCTTTAACCATATTTGCATACTTAGTTTGTGCACTTTTCCTTAAATCCCGGGCCGTTTTTTCCGGTTCGGTCTTGTAGTGCACAAGCCCCCTTTTTCACTAATATTCTTAGGATACACCGTCATCCATTACGGGAGCCATTGCATTCAAATATAGCAACATTTATAACTGGCATCTTTCGTAAGGCGCTCCTCGCTCCGTAAGGCTGTGTTCCATATTTCCCACTTCAGGCATGCACCATGCATATTCATGGTGTTGCGACAGCTATGCATTGTGCCGGTAACGGTGGACGGTGGCTACTGCGGCCAGTTGGGAGCTCGTTATGAAATTAACTTTGGGAATTTATCTTTTGACACTAATAGACCTAGTCCCAAAGTACGCAAAGCTTGTGGGCACTAGATAAAGGATAAACATATATAAATGAATGGATGCATATTCAAATACATATTAAACATCCAAGACTCTAGAACAATCATTCGTATTTTTCTACAAATATCATAATGTATAATTTTGAAACGAGTATAATTTATTTATTTATTTGGGAAACAAACAGCATATATGACACAGTTGAATATAAATTAATTTAGATGATACATAAGCCAAAACAGTTTCCACTTATAAAGAAGTAACATTTTGTGTTGCTCGAGCGAGCGTACGTTACAAGTAATAGGCATCGAATGCATTAATATTTGTACAGCCGTAGCATCATTATATTGTATACATCATCCTTATGGTTAGTTAAGGTGTACCTACTTATATATAGTTTTGACGTCTTGATAGTTGAATTATTTCCTGATTCGTCGTAATCCTTTTTCGTCGGATTCCTGTTTCGTCGGATTTTCAATATCAAATGAAACTATGCCATTACCGTGACTATTTACAGCTATTTTGTATTATTTAAAACGAATCTTCCTTTCTGATAAATACTGGTTTACTGCATGATATATTTAATTATATATAGATAATTCCGACGAAACAAGAATACGACGAATCTAGAATTCAACTATATATTTATAACCTTGACTATACACGCAAAAATATTAGAATACCTAGGACTCCCATAGCAGTTAATAGTATCATCTTCTACATCATCTTCAATATATTAATCATCATCAGTCGAGTAATTCTCTTGCTCAAATCGTGTTTTAATTTTTTAAGTATTATAATTATTTATAATAATTAATCATCTATTTAAAAGGCTATTGTCGAAACACGCCTGTAATGGTGGTTCATTCCGAACTCGGAATAATAAGAAGGGTATTGTTCCATAAACACAAGGAAATATCGTTTTTGGAAGCATTTCGTTTAAAGGAACTTCCTTCCTTTGTATTTTAAGGACTTTATAAAGAACTCGTTCGCCATTTGTATTTTATACTATTACTGTGGGCCGTTATACAAGGTCTTAAATAATCAAATGAAAACTTGAAAGTAGTTTTAAATCCACGATGCAATTTTCGGGATTCCCACGGGTGTTCGGTAAATCGTGGAATTTCGTTTCGACTATTGGATTAACGGCAAATGCTAGAAAAGAATAAAGAGCGCGTGTTTTCAAACAGTTACGAGATCGTGTAGTAGTTGTGATTTCAAAACTGGCCGGTATACGACCCTTTTCTGGGGCGGAAACCATTAGTGGCCTTTTATTTTCCTTTTGTAAGACTGTTCTGTAACTGAGACCTAGATTTAAATGCGTAAACTGCCACATCTATCTATCGTCTTATTATTATTAATCGTCATATTGGCAGAGGCCTCCTCTCAGAATGAGAGGCCTGGGGTTACAGTTCTTACACGGGCCTAGTGTAGATTGGAAACTTCACACCCACCATTGAATTTCTTTGCATTGTGTGCAGGTTTCCTCATAATGGTCTCCTTCACCGTAAGGCTCATGGTAAATTTCAATTGTAATTTATCTTCACTAGCGCCCCCAGGATGACTGAGTATTCAGTACAATTATTTTACATAGGAGGTATGAAAACTGGTTAAGTGAATGACCCTTCTTTCTTTATCCGTTGCACATTCATAAGATAGGCACAAAAACCGTCAAACATACAGTCGCGTCGCACGCGACGTTTTGTTGCAAACAATGCACAATGCATGGAACTGCTGCTTTGAATATAATGCAGCTGAAAACGTTAATAGCTTTATTGAATTCTTTTCTATTATATTACATAAGTTCTCGTGTCTTTGAATACGATCTTCCGAAAAGATCGAAACTAGTCGGACCGTTTCTATGTTTCGAATCGTAAGTTGAACCGTTTAATTTGTGTCATTATTTTCTAAGATATTTATAAATAGGGTTAGTTCAAAAAATATATTGTTAGCTTTTTTTGGCGGTATATATATTTACTTACACTATACACACGTATAGTATACCTAAGCCATGTTGGCCTAGTGGTTTGACCCATGGCCTCTTAAGCTGACTAACGTGGGTTTAAATCCAGGTTCAAATACATTTCAAATTTACCTCGAGCTTAACAGTAAAGGAAAACATCTTGAGGAAACGTGCGATTTAGGTTTAAAAATACCTCAAGTCTTACTAAAAAGATCACGAGCGCGTTGAAGTCTATTCTATTGAAATTTAACAAAGTCAAATGAAGGTCGCTTATTATACACTTGAAATCTATTTCAAACTAGATATCACAGTAAATAACAAAACTAAATAGTAGTATAATATTTATAGTAGTGTTTTATATTCACTTATGGTATTTATCGAGACGTGAATCGACTAAACTTTTACCATTTTACCTTTACGTCCTACAAATACTTGGCCATACAAATACTTCGTGACAATCTGCTTTATATTAATGTATGCGTATGGCGACTTTATACAATGCTCATATTATTATTTTTTGTTCACAGGGAATCACAACATGGCTACCCATAGCGCTGGCAGTACTAACATTTGCAGCACCAGGTAAATATAGAGCTAATTAATAAAAAATATATATACTATCGTGAGAAAACCTGCACAAACCTGCGATACATTTCAAAACGATACAATCCTGCGATACAATCGTTTAAAGGTTAACTGGAAGAGATCCCTTGAAGATATAAGTGCGCCTTTTTACTTCTTGTTATTATTTTATATGTTAATTTAATGTGTTTTTATGTACAATAAAGATTTTACAATGCAATTTAAAAAAAAATGCAATTTAACGACGTGTATGAAAGTTCGCAATTCGTACTGGGCCTGCATGGGAACTACGACCCATTCTCATTCTGAGAGGAAGTCTGTACTCGGTAGTGGGACTTATGTAAAGCCGAGTTCACACCTGCAAGAAAAATCGTGCAAGTTGCATTACATTGCGGCGCTCGATTGAACACTACAAACGCGTTGGCTTTACGGCCTCGCAATGTAATGCAACTTGCACGATTTTTCTTGCAAGTCTAAACTCGGCTTAAGGATGATGATAATTGATCTTAGTAAATTGTGAGCCACGACGACTCATCACACAGGCGCAGTAAATACTAACAAGTCGCACGCAGATCATTGACCTGCGTGGGGGGCGATGCATTTAAGGTAATTGTGTGCATTCGCTGCACTTGGCTTCCAAAGTTTTAGCCGTCCTTAAAAATATTTGAGTTCAGTGTTTTTGTATCCTACTAATTATAAATGCAAAAGCTCTAGTCTCCTCCCAATCACAATACGGCGAGTCGTTTGTAATTATTTTAAATAAACATAAAATTGCATGGACTTTCTTTTATTTACGATGCTATGTTACTTGGAAAAAAATCCTTCCAATTGAACCTTTTGATCGGCGGCGTAAAATTACGGGTATTTTCTTCGATTCCCGGTTCAGACAAGCGATTATTCAAAAATCTTTGAATGCAGTTAAAGTGGTTTTTTAAATCAAAATGAAGTCTTTTTTCAGTAAAATTGACTATCTACAATATTCAAGGTACTTCTCCTCCATGTGGCATTGCCTGGGACGCCCTGTATAATCCCAATATTCCACAGGGGCGGGAGGTATTATATATACATCCCGCCCCTGTGGAAATATTACGATGTACTCGTAGCCTATCACAGATAAAAAGTAGCCTAAGATTATTTAAGCCTAGCTTATTTGATTTGTTCAACTATTTACATACCAAATTTCATAAAACTCTGTCCAATTGTTTTATTGCGAAAGTACAACAACATACACACACAAACACACATACTTTCACACACAAATAGTAGTGACGTAGTGAAAAATGAACTTAATTAAACACTTTCCAAACAACAGTAAAGGACAACTATTTAATTATGCATACTTACTGACTCTCCAGGGGTATAGCAACTATATACATTCCATTTCCAGCTTTCTACTGAGACAATTCATATAGCACAGCTTTTACCCACGGCTTAAGAGTCGCCGGTACGCTCGCCGCTGATCGCATTTTCATACACAAGTAGTTTCGTTCTAATTTACAAACAACACACTAAAACAAAATAAAACTTTGCAAGTTTTCGTTCATATTCAATGTCACAAAATAAAATCACATTAATTTTAAGTTTTGTATGAGAAAGGGAAATTTGTTATTGTTTTTTCCGTTACATTTTTTTTTAAAACCTAATTATAAGCATTGTAGTTGCTGCTCCCATTATAGTTGCAAAGTTGAGTTTAGATCTTCAGTGCTGCTTGTTAATGACAACGAAACGACTACGACTGACTGCCTACGTTTGTATGTGGACGCGAGCGTACTGGGCACTCTTTTTTTTTTTTTTATTCGACTGGATGGCAAACGAGCAAGTGGGTCTCCTGATGTAATCCGCCATCGCTGATGGTAATCAGCGATCACCACCGCCAAAGACAACTGCAAACACAGGGTATGCAGATGCGTTGCCGACCTAGAGGTCTAAGATGGAATACCTCAAGTGCCAGTTATTTTACCGGCTGTCTTACTCTCCACGCCGAAACACAACAGTGCAAGCACTGCTGCTTCACGGCAGGATTAGCGAGCAAGATGGTGGTAGCAATCCGGGTGGACCTTGCACAAGGTCCTACCATCTGCACTCTTAAGTCACGCAAGCCATTTAGCACCTGCAGTAGAATTAAATTTCAGGGATTTAACTAAATTGCCAAAAGTTACATCGTGTCTTCATTTACGTTGTATAACGAACACCCGTGCAAAATTTCATGTCCGTAAACTTAGCAGTTAAGATTTTGAAATTTTCCATGTATTCCGTGATAATATCGTCGGGATAAAAAGTAGCCTATGTGTTATTCTAGACGTCCAGCTATCTGCATACATCCATATCCACACAATTATGTAAGCGAAAACAGTAACAAATTCACACACACACACACACACAATCTTTCGCTTTTATATTTAAAACAAAACTGGAATACTAAGGTGTTAATTAAATAACTGAAAACCTTAGACACTTCAAAAATATTTTTTCATTTTAAGTAACTACATTGCATTTATTTTTGAATACCGTCATTATTTTAAAAGATATTCGTGTGTTTTGCTGAGTCAGTAATTTCTATTCGTTTTTAGAAGAAAATTACACAGTGACAGCAAACCGGCCATTATTAAATTATCGAAATAGTATGCAACCTCGTTAAAACATTTAAGTAATTGGCGCCTGTTGCAGTCATAACTTTTAGACTGGGCACAATAAAAAAGGGATTTAAAAACACAAACACAAACTAATTTAAAACATATTTAGTGTAATCGATTCTACTCTCGATTCTGCGCAAACTACTTTCTGGTTTTCAGTTATTTAATTAACACCTTGTATACTCCTGACGTCCAGCCTTTTGGGTCCCAAATTGTATCCAAATCTCTCCAGTCATTCTAGCGAGAAAAAATATTCTTAAAAATACACACACACACGCACGCACGCCTTTATAACTAACATTTACATAATGTGCTGCAATTCATAAAATTGGTAATAAAATCTGATATAATACCTATCAAGTAACTATTATGTAAGTAGATAAGCTTCGAATTGAATAAACAAAATTATTGACTCTCAAAATTCAAGTTGTATTTTATGCTAATAATTGTTAATTAAGAGTTCATAGTTTGTTTTGGTATAAAAAACGTCCCAGGAACTTTTATTTTTAGTATTTGTTGTTTATTTTTATACAATTACTAAGTAGTTATATACGCATTTTTTTTTCGTTTGTCCATATACTTAGTTATCGGTCGAAGTTATTTTATTATTATTATTTTATTTATTTATTTATAGATTAGATTAGATTTTTTTTGTTGTAGATTCTTGTTCAAATTTGTCGTTCTTTTGCAGCGTCGTCGAGCGAGCCCCGCGTGGTCTGTTATTACACGAACTGGTCGGTATACCGACCAGGCACGGCGCGCTTCAACCCCCAGAACATCAACCCCTACCTCTGCACACATTTGATCTACGCCTTCGGGGGGTTCACTAAGGACAACACGCTGAAACCCTTCGACAAGTACCAGGATATTGAGAAAGGTAGGTCAACCGCTTACTTATTTAATATCCGGGTGCAGTGACCCGAAGTATCTGGTATAAGAAGCTAGCAACGACAAGACAGAATACAAGCCTGATTTAGATTTTTGGATTTGTACCTGATCCGTCATATTCCTTACTCGTCATACCATGTACATTTGCCTGCACAAAATTAATTATAATATTTAAATCCTCTGTGGTAAATGATAACAATCATAATACAGTGCCAGAAACAGATCAAAGTTTTTATTCGACAAAATCTTAGTCGGTTAGGTTAAGGTTATTTTTTTTATGACCACCCAGAACCGATTCGGGGCGCTTATTACATCGGTTCTGGGTGGTCATGTTAAGAATATAACGAATCAGGAATATGACAAGTTAGGAAAGTGTCTAATCAGGAATATGACCAATTAGGAATATGACGAATCAGGAACGAATTGATTTTTGCAAGATCCTTTAGGCAATCCGTGGTAGCACTAATGCTTTTTAGGCTGCATTTCCTCCAGAGATGTGCGTGGATGCGTTGCGAGTAATGTGCTTAACTTACCAATAGAAGCTCTAATTTACCCTTAACGCTCTACTCCAAGCGCTTCATTCTCGCTGAGCGCTGCTTAGTGGGAACCGTTCAGCGTAGCGAGGATAGGTAGGTAAATGAAAGGTTTCTATTGATATTACAAACATAATCCTCGCAACGCATCCTCTTACATCTCTGGTGGAAACGCTGCCTTATAGTTCACAAAAAGATCCAGATTCTCTTTACAATATTTTTTACGGTATTACGTTGATAAATGTATTGTATGTTAAGAGCGTTTATACCTGCTGAGCTGGCAACGTTGCAGTTTTGTTAGTTTTTCTCGATTATTCCATAAAAATTGAATGAAAATTAATAATGTTGTCTGATCTGATAGAACACTTCTTAATATATTCCTTTAGATTTAGAGTTTCATATTCCTTAAAAACGAATTAATGTTTATGACCGGTTTTTAAAGAAAATAAAAGTCTATCACGAATAATTATTGGAGTAGACACATTAACTTATATATTAAGAAGTGTTCTATCAGACAACATTATTAATTTTCATTCAATTTTTATGGAATAATCGAGAAAAACTAATAATAATGCAGCGTTGCCAGCTCAGCATGAATAAACGCTCTTAATATGGCATTTGCAGGAAAAACGTTCTACATTGACGCATCCCAACTTCTTCACTTTTATATTAATTAACTGTTGTTCTTCAGGCGGCTATGCGAAGTTCACGGGTCTGAAGACATACAATAAGAACCTAAAGACGATGCTGGCTATCGGCGGGTGGAATGAGGGCTCTACGCGCTTCTCTCCCATGGTCGCCTCGCGGGAGCGCAGGAAGGAGTTCGTGCGGAACGCTATCAAGGTATGTTTTTATTTGTTTTTACGCTTTATTGCAAAGCACAAATGTGGACCAAACTAAAGGTTTGACAAAGAGCGATAAAGCATAGCATGTTAGGTGTGAAACGGATAGACAGAATCCAGAACAGCACGCTGCGCTCAAAAACACGCATAACCGACGTTGGGAAAAAGACTGCTAAGCTAAAATGGAACTGGGTTGGAAACGTCTGTCGCATGCACCCACAAAGGTGGGCTCACAATGCTCACATACTTACCCCCTTATTCATAAAACTTAACAAGCCTATGTTAACTAACAAATGCTTTGTCCCTTTCTAACAAATACAAATGTCGAAGTGACAGATAAGGACAAACGAATTTTAGCGGCGTTTTAACTAAAATAGGTTTGATTGTCGTTTATGAATAAGGGGGTTAGTTACTTGGTGGGTGCCGGGAAACGGCCTGAGGGGCTACTATGAAACTCGCAAATCGAAGTTCGTATCGCACCGTCCTTTTCACTCGCGTATTAAATGGCATAAACATCAGCGGGACGGCAACATACGAAGTTCGAGTTTTGCACTTCGTGGTATAGGGCCAGCGACGTCGAGGCAGACCATAGACCAGAAGGAGATGGCAGGGTGGGGTCTGACATAGCGTCGAACGGGAATTGTGAAGTTCAGGAGGGGAGGCCTGTGTCCAGCAGTGGGACAATACTTAAAAAAAAATGCAGACTTATCCCTGAAGGGGTCTCTGCCACCCAAACTTTCCAGGTTGTCTTAGCGACAACCAGTCCAGGTGGAAAACCAGACAAGCGCTCTTTTTGACAAACATAGCAAAGAACCTGTGTAATTACTTTAACCCTTTTCCAGGCATAGTGCATATAATGACCACATAAATGTACACAAATATTCGACCTTGCTACATTTACAATAAGTATAGTAAAATTAAATGGTCATGTAAAATTATAATTGTTTTTAAATTAATCTCTCATACGTAAAAAACATAAACTTTGATTCATTTTGTACCTTACCTAAATTAGCGGAGCCTGGAAAAAGGTTAACTTACTGAGGACCTGTAAACAAGGTAACTTACGTAAAAAACTGCATCAAAATCTGTCCATCCGTTCGAGAGCTACGATGCCATAAACAGACAATAGCGCCAAACTTTACAACTCACGCCTGTTTTTGCTTACTCGATGTAAGCAATAAGCGATAAAACACGCGGGTGTCCAATTTCCGAGAGAAACACACTTTTGTAAAGACCCATGACTGTATTATTAGTCACTGTATATTCCACCTGTCCCCAGCTACGTAGAACCAGTTCGTAATTAATACCCAAAAAATAAATGAAAACAGGATCTACATTAAACAGCGGTCAAGTTAGAGTCGAATTCGCAGAGGATGTTGAATCACTATTCAGTTGCAATTATTCAGACCAAGGAAGAAATACTCAGAACAACCCATTTTTTAGGAGGTTTAATTTCTATTGATTGTTGTTCACAGTTTTATACTAGTGAATAGAAGCGGGCTTTATTTCAAACCTATTTTTGAGAACGCTTAAGTAGGTATGGGTACGTACAAAATGTATGTTGCTTCTTTTTTTCCTTATGACGGTAGATTCTACGACGAATTGAATATATAAGGTACACTCAAAAAATAAAAATAAAAAATGTCGGGTGTTATAGACTATACTTAGTTCAAAGTAAAGATTATAGTATAACCTAAAGTACGAAGAAAAGTGTAGAAGTAAAAAAATAATAAAAAAGAAAACATAGGTATAACAGGTACGATTTAATTGGTCAAGAAACATATTGGGTCTCTATTACTAATACCTACTTCAATACCATTGCAAAAGAATGCCTGAGATCCTATTTTTTTTTTAATAATACTGCGGAATCCTAAAAATCACGATTAAATCATACTTGCAGGTTGTAATCTATTGATAGAGTCAAGTTATGAATGATGTCTTAATCTACGATTCTGTCACTCATCGAAATCTCTCCTAGACGTAATTACGATGCAAATATGATGGATATCATGATAACTCCATTACCGACCACAAAAAACACGGGGCATAGAGCTTTCACCCACGATATTTCCTAGTAATAGTAGGTAGCTTTAGTTAAATATTTCTTTACTATAGCTGTTGCTCGCGAAGAATTCATTTATCGCTGTCCCGCGAGCAATTTGCAATTTTCCGGGATAAAATCTATCCTATTTTTTCCCAGGATCTCAAACTATCCCCATACTAAATGTCATCTAAATTACTTCAGCGGACAAGCAGACAGACCAGAAGTATGCTAATTATGTACAATTACTGATACAGTGACTGGTACTTACAGCTTGTTCTTATTAAGGTGTAAAATAGGCACGTTCTTTTTTTATTAAAATATTTTTTGATAGCAGCTGAATGAAAATCAGCGTTACGGTTCCGTACCTCAGCATTGCTAAGCTGCCAGCCCTTACAGCTTCTAGTAAGAGGTTATCATGTGGGTTTGTATATATTATTACTTGTTATAATAATATGCTGAATAAATGTTTTTTTTCTTAATTATTTATTATTATTATATTTAAGCCTATAGCTGTGTCCCAGTAGCTTCCGCCTGGGCTGCATTTTTTTGTGCCTCATAACTGCAGCTGCGGCTCCATGCTCACGAATTTCCATCTTTTCTCTTCTGTACGGAAGAACTTGAACTAGAATGTAATACTAGCATGCACGTGTCAAAGTTTATAAGTATTAAAAAAAAAGCTAATAGGGCATTAATACACCTTACTTACTGTTAGGAAGTCCGTTATTATCCATCTTCCGCAGTGGAAGTTGCGATTCGATTCAGTAATTGTCCGTCCATTCCTAGTACTAGT
Source organism: Choristoneura fumiferana (assembly GCF_025370935.1). Taxonomy (NCBI): domain Eukaryota; kingdom Metazoa; phylum Arthropoda; class Insecta; order Lepidoptera; family Tortricidae; genus Choristoneura; species Choristoneura fumiferana. The sequence continues at coordinate 19,151,014 of NC_133488.1, forward strand.
ACTCGGAAGGGATGTGAATAGTTACAGTAGTGCAGTACAGTTATCAACAAGTGCAGTAAGCAAAAAAGCCTTTATCGCAATAGTAGATTGTACAACAAGGGCACAAAACGAGTGCATTTAACCTGAGACGTTTATATAGGTGGTCAACAGCAGTACGGCGAGGGTGCATAGCGAGTCCTTAAATCTCAGCAAGGTCTCACGACGTTTCATTTGGAATTATACCATATTACTGTTAGGGCTGTTTCACCATCCATTGATTAGCGTTAACCGACGGTTAAATGTGATGCCGTCTCCGTCTATTGAGTCTATTCGAACAAAACAAATAGAGACGGCATCACACCTAACCACAGTTAACAGTAATCAATATGGTGAAACAGCCCCTTAGTATTTAATAGTTTGGTATATTACAAGTCCATGATTACCGGAATAGTTAATCATGAGAATATAACAAATGTTGTTTACCAATAGTGCATTATATTTCATAATCGTTATATAGACCAATAATATTTAAGTTGCTAATAGCAACCAGCAATGAATTTGTTATTCAGGTTTTTACTTATTAGTACTAATAAGTTATAATGTTAAATGAATGATTTTTTGCATAACATAGAAAAAAAATGTTTGAAGTTTTAGTTGAAATGCTAATTAAAGTTATACAGAACTTAAATAAATTAAATTACGTATTATTTCTATCCTAAACCTGAAGCGTATGCTGTGTATATACACGAAAAGAGAGGAGAAGATAAGGCAAAATAACTCCTGCTCAGATGGGTGCCTTTTGTGATAGAGTAATTCAGATGGTGCCTTTGTGTTAATTACTTTAACAAAAGTTTAGTTTAGTCAGTTAGGGTTATTTATTTAAATTTTAGCATAATGTTTAATTTTATTATAATAATTAATATTATTTATATAATTTCTGTTCAGTAGGTATCTTTTTTTCCCTTGCAATTTGGTAAATCAGCATTATGAACAGTTTGATAAGAAATAAAATGTGTGTTCTAAAACATACAAAATTATTGAGACGTAAAATCACATAAGTTAATTTGAAATATGACGTTTGAGGTCAATTTTTACGTTTAGTCTTTTTGCCTGATTGCATTTGCTCGATGACTAGGGGACAATTACTAAAGCGACACTTATCTCCTAAACCAGTGGATTTTGCTATGAATTATAAAATCTTATAATAGTATTAATTATGTGTCATATATTCCTGGAAATTTCAAAATTGGTTGTCTGGTTAAAAAGTTATGATTTTTTTTCGTAAAAAAAAACTTTAAATCGCTCTCCTGTAAAGTTGACGAAGTGTCGCTAGTACTTTTGCCAGCCGAGCGACGATATGTAACTATGCCGACAAAATGGTATAATAATTAAAAAAAAAAACACTTTTTAGGGTGCCTCCCATAGTCGTAAAGTGGGGTGATTTTTTTTCTCATCCAACCCTATAGTGTGGGGTATCGTTGGATCGGTCCTTTAAAATCACTTCGGGGTTGCAAAAACGATTTTTCGATTCAGTGATTTGTTTGTTTGCGAAATATTCAACTTTAAAGTGCAAATTTCTATTAAAATCGAGCGTCCCCCCCCCCCCCTCAAACAACAACAAAAGCAAGCTTCATAATAGTGGATTGTGTCTTAAGGGCGGTAAATAAGGAATTACGAACGAGAGTCTATTAGAAGCCGGAAGTCGAAGACTGTGAGGGCTTTAATGAGTCGATGTTCGTAATTCTAGTACCGCCCGTGCGACATACAATGTTTTTCATCACATTTGCGAGTAAAATTTTATAATTCTAAAAGAAAAAATATAATTGTTCCAAATATTGGCGATACCTTAGGCTGCGCTCTTGGCAGCGTCGCCCTCCCCCTCCCCCTCCCGCAGCATGCGCCTGACGCGCGTGTGCATGTGGTCCTGCTGCGCGCGCAGCAGTATCAGTAGGGCGCATTTACCGACCACGGGTTTCATGACAAGCACATTAAGGTCGAGGGTTTTATTTGGGGGGGTTGCAACCAAGGTAGCCTGCATGTTTCGACACTGTTTACGCGCAAGTGTGATGAAAAAGCTTATAAACACCGCTATTGTATTTCATAATCATTCACGCTTACTGCTCTTATGCAGCTTCCGTATTACAGAATAATATTGTTTTGGTTATTTAGATGTAGGTGTGCCGCAAGTGTCACGGTCAGGGGATGTGGGCCGGGGAAACAGAGCGATGAAGACACTCGCACACACATTTGCATTGTTGTGGATATCTGGGGAAAATGTCTGTGCTAAAGTTGGGGCAAAATAATAAATCGAGTTTTTGGGTGAAAAAAAAACGCTTCGAGGAAATGGAAATGATGAGTGAGCATCCAGTCCTTACTGAACCGGCATGGGAATAGAGCCCAAACGAGAACAAACTATTTAAGGTTTTATAAATTGGCACGCCAAAAAAACGTACCTAAGTAGTCTTACTTTAAGTAGGGCATGATTGACAGGATACACTGAATACAGAAAGCGATATGATTGTAAATATACATGTCCCAGCGAAGAAAGAATTTTTAAGTACAAAACAGACCCCAAAGGATGAGTCTGTCTTTGTACTTAGCACTTTTTTGTGTATCATACATACTACATACATGTATACAAATATTTCCTTTTTTTTGTACAGTAAAAAATATCAACAAACAGCTGTAACACAAAATCCGTGGTAACCCTAAGACATAGTCATAGTCCATTCTCCATTGTACATTCAGCACACATCACAATTTCATTCAAATCAGCTGATTGCGGCGCAGGAGTTGCGCCACGCACCATAATGATGTATGGTGTAAATGGTGCAAGGCAGAAGGCAGCTAAGTCTGTGCGAAACTTATGCATTTTCTTTTTACACAATATAATTATTTTCATTTATGAAAGCTAGCATTACAAAGTTAGCTAAAATTGTATAGATTAAAAATAAAAATAAATTAGATAAAAAATTGCAGGGATGCATGTGGTCTCATAGTTAAAAATCTAAGTATAACGGCTTAATTTAATATCTACGTTCAGTGGAACTGTAAAATGCTACCACCGTTAAAAATATGAATCGGAAAGAAAAGAAAGAATGAAATCATTTATTCGTGACAAAGAACGAAATAACAAAAAATATATTAAAATTAATTAAAGTTACATTTCAGGCTAAGTAACCATTGAGCTTTTGGATTCGGAAGGCAGCTTAAAACTAAATCTGCGTGATCCATTTTAAATCTCGACAGTAAAGCGTTTACAAAACTTCAAACCCATCACAACACCTAAACTAACCGTGGGATCACCGCTAATTGCCACCAACACCACCACATCGCGACATTGTGCCACTTAGTCTCCGTTTACACCACGCAACTAACTTCATACATACATACATTGCGGCGTTCAATCGGTCACTCGTAGCTCGTCTGCTCCTCGGCCCCGCAATGAAATGCGTGACACGTGTAAATACAATTAGTCGTAGTGGCGACACCCATGTAAATTTGCTTGTGAAAGAGTCACACGTTGTACGCCAAATGACGCCAATGTCATGTTGGGCAAGGTACAGCGCGTGAGGTGAGAACTTTGGTTACAAACGATCTAACTGATGGGGATCGAATTTAGAAAAACACTCGTAAATGCCATTTGACAGAAGGAAAAAGTGACATCATCATCATATGAGCGGTAGGACGTCCCAAATTCCCCATGGACCTCCAGACAGTTCGGTTGGAAGCAGCGTGCGTTCACCGTGAACCCGCGTCTTTAACCAGGTCATCCTCCATCTCGTTGGTGCACGTCGTACGCTGCGCTTGTCGATCCGCGGCAAAAAAGGCAAAAGTCTGTTTACTGCTACAAAGTTGCAGATCAATTTTTGACTCATTCAATTTATTCTGACACACCATGTTACGCAATAAATTCGCGCGTTGATTTTAAAAAGTACCTACCTACCTCTAATCTGCCACGCAATACAGGTAAGTATTCTTATTTTAGTCCTAGGATTATTTGTATTTCTAATGCTAATCAGATGATCTGTCTAGACAAAGAAGCAAGTTTAAAACACCAGTTAAAAAAAACTAACTGCTACGCGGATGTCTTGTCGATTGACCTTAACTTTACACAAATTAGTTTAGAAGACGAATTCATATTAAAGCTCGTATATTATACTAATAGTATGTTAATTAGTTTTTTGTTGCTGACTATTGGTATGTTTGCTAACCTTGGAAATATTTAAGAATAGTTTTCTCTATAATTTACATTTTAACTCTGTTTTATTGAGGTGCAAAGTTTTACGTGGATATTAATATAAATACTGTCATGATATTTATGATACGAACAGGCCATCTATGAAGTTGAATAAGAGTGGCAAACATTAAAGCTAAAATTTTGTTTGCATAAATAAAAACTACGTAATCATGACAGAGTCAGCCATTTGGGCCATGCCATAAGGGCTATTTTAGATTGAAAATAGAATTAAGATTTTAAGTAGGTATTTAGTTTATATTTACGAATTTATTATAGAGTAGTCCAATCGAAAAAAAAACGAATTAGTTTACGTCCAAATTCGTGACTTGTATTTATTTCCGCATTTTCGCTACCTACCAGCAGGGTCCTAGAACCAGACACTGCTATAGCAATACTTTACATTAGAGAGATATCTCTCCAGGCAAATGTTATGCGTAAGGAGCAGTCCGAAAGAAGAGCGTCGAAAGTTGCATTTATGCGTCCTATTTGAGAAACTTCTATGGTCAGGCGCAGGTTGTTGTAGTTGTTCTTTGTCGTGACTAGATGGCGTTAGGTGTCACTACGCTACCAATTTACCTTGCCATTTCTTAGACCAGCAGTTGCAGTAGCAAACAGAATTATTTTTTCCCTACTTTGTGACAGACACTTTTGCCTGAAAACAATATGTCTAGGAGTGTCAATAATTCGAGAAGGGTAGGAAAATTTTACACCCCTACACGTAAAAGAACATAAAACTGACCCGTTATTGGCCCCTTCTCACCAAGTTCAGTCTAAATGTATACGAATATTTAACTGGTTCAGTACCTAAAGCTTTTTCATTCTAGCCTTCAAGAGACCTAGGTTAAATACATCTGTCTGAAAATACAAGTTGGGACGTTGGGATAGGGATGGGACGGGGATGGCACGGGAAGTGGTTGAGGATGGCATGTAGATGGTTTGGGGATTGGGATGAGGATGGGATAGGGATAGGGATGAGATGGGGATGGGGTTTGATGGGACGATTTATATTGCTTTCACAGATGTACGAGTAGATGGTACTAGCCTTATCTGTAGGACCTTTAAATTTTCTTAACAGTGTTCTCACCCCCATGTTTCTTTACAGTTACTTGGATTGGATGAACCTGCTGACTTACGACTACCACTCAGCCTTCGAGCCAGCTGTCAACCACCACGCGCCACTGTTCCCGCTCGAAGAACCCAACGAGTACAGCGTTGACAATGAGCTTAATATCGTAAGTACATGTGTTAAGCCAGGACGCGGCTCTAGTAGCGTTACAATGCGGCGCTCGATCTGTCACTAGTAACTTATTTGCCTGGAGGTTCCGTAATGTATTGATAATAGCATGATTTTTTGTCTTAATGGAAATCGATGGGTCGACATTTTAGGGCATCCTCGAAATAGGCTTTAATAGACCAGAGCCCCGCCTCACGCAGCGATGCTCTATGAGTAGACATGAAACAAGCACGTCCGTGCAAATTTGTGGAGGCTCTTAGGATCTTTGAGTCATTCCTAAATACGTAATTTAATTTTCCAGGACTACACCATCAAATATTACCTGGAAAATGGCGCGGACCGCGACAAGCTGGTGCTCGGCATTCCGACGTACGGCCGTTCGTATACACTGTTCAACGCTGATGCCGTGGAGATCGGGTCGCCGGCGGACGGGCCGGGAGAGCAAGGGGACGCCACCAGGGAGAAGGGGTACTTGGCGTATTACGAGGTAAGAGATACAATTCCCCTAATATAAATGCAAAAGTTATAGACGTTACATTTGGCACGGATGTCTTATATGCAAATGTTAATGAAATCCACGATGTAATTAAGGAATTAAAGAGTTGCTCCAGGTACTTAAATTACATATTCAGAAATACATAAGTGTTTTTGTTCAAAATGTATTGTCATCCAACTTACTCGTACATTATGTATGCCAAATTTCAACTCAATCCGAATATTAGAACTGAGTCAAATTGAACTAGCAAAATTGGTTGATTTGTACCTATTTCGATACAGACACGAGGACAGATCATCATCATCATCATCCCAGCCTATATACGTCCCACTTCTGGGCACAGGCCTCCTCTCAGAACAAGAGGGCTTGGGCCATAGTTCCCACGCGGGCCCAGTGCGGATTGGGAACTTCACACACACCATTGAATTGCTTCGCAGATTTGTGCAGGTTTCCTCACGATGTTTTCCTTCACCGCAAAGCTCGTGGTAAATTTCAAATGTAATTCCGCACATGAATTTCGAAAAACTCAGAGGTGCGAGCCGGGGTTTGAACCCACGACCCTCTGCTTGAGAGGCGATAGGTCAAACCACTAGGCCACCACGGCTTTTTTACGAGGACAGATAAAACCAAATAAATGTTTATGAAATAGTGCACGAGACAGCCTGAGGGCTACCAAAGCAACCCCTTACAGTCAACTTTTATAAAAGAGACAAAATAGAAGCAGATTAAAGCAAGTGGTGCAATTATTAATCTATAGGAGCTTTCAAAAAAAAACGAGGAGCCAAGAAATTTAATATTACATAATAAAACATTAATTTAATTATGTAAGTACTCAACATTATTAACTTTGAATTCCAGATTTGCGAAGCTCTAAAGAGCAAAAAGACTAAGCGCGCTATCAGTTCTGATGACGAAGAGTCTGATGAAGAATCGTCCGAGGAAGAAGCAGAAGACGAACCCTGGACTGTTGTGCACCCCAACCCGAGCGCTATGGGTCCCGTGGCGTACAAAGGGAACCAGTGGGTCGGCTATGACGATATTGATATCGTGCAGAAGAAGGCGGAGTATGTGGCTGAAAACGGATTAGGAGGTGAGATAGCTTTAAAAATACTTTTATGAAAAAAGAAAGACAGAAAGAAAATGTTTATTCGGCTAAATAATTAACATTGTCACAAAAAGTAACAATGAGGTACACAATAATGTTTTACTAAAGCCGAAAAGGCTGGAAGCCCAGCTAAGTAATAAATAAATAAAATACTTTTAAATGCTCCCTAAGTCGCTGTCGCTACACTCTTGAGAATGAGATCATGGTCGTCGCACGAGGAGTTGTAGTGAACCTACATGAAGACTTTTTTAGGAAAATAGTGTAGTGGTTTCTTGCCTTCCACGCCGCAGAGATCGCGGCGTGCAGTCGGGAAATATCCATTATAATAATAAATTCATTTATTTCGGGCAACTTGGCCCATACAATAAACACCTTACCGACTAACATACATATTTATAATCAATAATTATTTAAAACTAATTTGGTGACAAAACGGCGTGACCCCGTTGAGTCACCGTCCCCGACGTCGCATTCATCTGCGGCATGGTGCCCCGGAACCGCCGGAACACGACGTCTTTCGGCCAGAAGGCAGCACTCGCGATGGTCTCCAACAGCAGCCGCGGCACGCGCACCACAAACGAGCTGAAGTGCACGTAGTGGCGCGACTGCAGCTGGAACACCCTCATCGTGTATCCGCTCTTCCGGCGGATGCATTCCATTATATCTGTGACTTATGGACGACTGGAAAGGGAGGGCCCTCCCAGTAGATATTTAGGGTCTGTTTCACCATCCATTGATTAGTGTTAACTGACGGTAATTCTGGTCTGGTCTGGTCTGGTCTGTTCTATTCGAACAACACAAATAGAGACGGCATCACATTTAACCATCAGTTAACACTAATCAATGGATGGTGAAACAGCCCCTTAGTGTCAGACTCTCACCGGCTAAAAACCCCGCTTCACAACTCCAACTCACTTGAGCTTATTACGGGGAGGAGAAGCTTGGAGAGTTTTCTAATTTATTTATTATTTTTTAAACCGTTATATATTTCCTCTTCAGGCATCATGTTCTGGTCAATCGACAACGACGACTTCCGCGGTACCTGCCACGGCAAGCCTTACCCGCTCATCGAGGCAGCCAAGGAGACTTACATTTCCAAAATCGGGTAAGCTACAACTATAATTTTATGGCAAATACCTACCATCATCATCATTACCAAATCATTCAGTAATTTGACTATAGTGGTAGCTCGCGCTAGCATAGACTACGAACGTACAGGGGCATAAATATAATATCACAAGACGAAGAAGAGTATACGATATCACGCCAGTAACCATAAGGTGGATGTATACTTGTATTTGACACTAAGGTTGTATAGATAATAATAATAATTAATTTATTGTATGATTATGGAATACACGTTGGTGAAGTTATTACAAGTTTGATAGTGAGTCGCACATAATCATACAATAGCAGACACAAAATAAATACATGCTTAATTTCTATCTCAAATAAATAAGTGATTGCTTGGTCATGTTACAGAATAGATAATAGTACAAGTGTCATGTCAAAAATATGTATGCCCTCCACTGACTAATAGGTACAGACTGTCATCATTAACAACTATAGACGCTCATTGCACTATAAATAAATGAGAGGCCTTAGGCTAGAGTTTTTACGCAGACATAGCGCAAATCGGGAAACACATATGTCTTTGATTTGCTTTAAAGTTTTTATTCACGTAAATTCCAATTGTAATTTTGCCCATAAATCCCAAAACCCCAAAAAAGGGGGCCATGGATCAAACCATTGAAGCAAAACTGCGCAAAGAAACAAAATGAATCAAAACGATTTTTTTCTTACAGATCGACAGACAATGCAGTGGTAGAGAGACCCAAGTCATCAGGCTCGAGCAGCAGACGTCGCAACCGACCCACGACCAGCACGGCAAGACCAGCAGCCAAGTAAGCACACTCTCCATCCATTTACCCTTAAGACTACTTGCAAGCAATTAATAAACTTTATTATTAACCCTGGGTTATGCAAATCAGTTTCATACATTTTGACAATAATAAAATTAACCCCGGGTAACCTACTTCACTCTTGTGTTATACAAGGTGCATACAAATAATTTAATTAAAAGGTTGCCTGGTCGAGATCCCTTAAAAGGATAAGTTCGATTATACATATATCGCAATGTCTGTCAATTGTGCTTGTTACTTATTTTGTACAATAAAGAGTTTACATACATACACTATAATTATAACATCCACTGCAAATGTTTTTGCTGGACTTTTTAAAGAAATATTTACATAACTATACCTTGAACAAAGTTTGAGTTGTACCGCATCAAAGGCGTGACTAGACTGAGTCAAAAAATCCCAAGTATTCCCAAAAATTCCTCATAAGCTAAACTGAAAACGCTAACAATCTGGAAAAAATCATTGTGGTAGTATATAGGTATGACAAATTCAAAAGGAAATTAATCACAGCCCAGTGGGCTAACAGTCGATCAAAACTTAATATTGAATATTTGGCGCATATTACTACGAAGCTAATCACAATTTAAATCATCCACTTTGTCAGCGTGATTATTAGAAATACGCTCATGCCAAATTCGAACTTTCAAGTATGTGCTAAGAATCTTTTAACTATGATGCGGGGATAGATAGACGAACATTGCGAAACTAAAAAGTTCAGTTTTTATAATTTTGACTGCCTGGGGGAAAAGTAGGTACTCTATTTTGCACTATTCGTGGCAGGAATTCATTGTCTGCATGCGTGGTTTCAGGGCAAAGACGAACAACAGAAAAAGCGGCTCATCTAATGCAAAGGACACCACACCAACTTGGACCATCGCCACTCCGGAGCCGCCGACCACCCCCGACCCAGGAGCAGGTAACTTCTTACTTGAATCATAACCTCACACCTGCTACTTCAACCACAAAAGCGTCAGTCAATAACTTTATACGAACGAGAAAGTTGGTAAGGATGTTACTCGTTCATGCAAAACTTTTATAGATTTTGAGACACAAAAAGTTAACGAGTACTTAAAATACCTTTTGTACCAAAAATTTGCAGAGATAAAGTCGCAGATAGTAGCAATTATTATTCTTACTCGGAATATTAGCCATCTTCTAAATTTAATACTAAATCCATCCAGTCATTACATTAAGTGTATTATAAGAATTGCTCGTTTAAAGGTATTAGATAACAGAATCCGGATTCCTATATCAAAGGTTATGTGTAGGTATGTAAAATTTCATCAAAAAATATTGAAGGTGTAAATCATATAGGCCTTAGTGTTTTACACACTTGGAAACAATCGTTTTCAGCATTACTTTCTGTCACACGGCTTTAGATGAGGGTAGAAAGAAATACCGAATGTGATCGCGAATATCAGCGCGTTAGACAATACGCCGCCTCAGAAGTGACTTTACCAATGAACTCTTTTTTTATTTTATGAATCTTTTTTTACAGACTTCAAGTGCAAGGACGAAGGTTTTTTCCAGCATCCGCGAGACTGCAAGAAGTACTTCTGGTGCCTTGACTCTGGACCCTCCAACCTCGGCATCGTGGCTCATCAATTCACCTGTCCTTCCGGTAAGATCATTCACCAAATTTTGTTCTTTTTCTTTAACGGCCAGCAATACGCTTAATAGTACATTACTGTAGACGCCTGGAAGTAAGGTCGCATCCCTATCCGGCGTCGCTACGCTCGGCCCCTTGCTGTCTGCCTGTGCTTTTCTCAAACATGACATGAAATAAAAAATAAATAAAAAAAAAACAAGAAATTAAGCTGGCGGGACGCTAGTCTCGCAGCTATGTTGTGTGGCTGCTGGAGCGGCAGCTGCGGGCGGTGGTGCTGGCGGCGGGCGCGCGCCGTGCCGCAGCTCGCGTTGCAACAAGACGGTCGCATTGCCGGCCGAGGACGGGAAATTTGTATGAAATCTCTTATCAGGCCGCTAGAGTGACCGCGCGCAGGCAGGCGAGCCGCAGCGCCTGCAGCGCGATACTTCCCGGCCTATTATTTGTAACACAACGTCAATATTTTTCATGTCATGTTTGAGAAAAGAGTTTTTTTAGTCTTTCATTATCCAAATAACTTAAATATCAACATTGGAATTTCCTACCGGAGCCTAAGTTCCTTGAACGTTATATAACTTGATCGTCACATATAAATTTTATCTATCTATCCTATACGCACGTCATTTTTCTGCTTAATTTTTCAAAAACTTTCTTCTCACCAACACTGTTTTAAGGACGTCTAGAACAACTCTTCCGCGACGAAGCTGTGGTAGCTTAGTGGTTTAACCCATAGCCTGAAGCAGAGGGTTGTGCACACACCACCGAAATTCAATGGTATATGTGTATTGGATCTTCAATCCGCACTACGCCTGCGTAGAAAATATGGTCCAAGCCAAAAGGAGGCCTGCAGTGGGACGCGATTAGGCCAAGATAATGAATATAACTTCAAAAACTCACTGATTTTTGAAAATATAAGTCAGCACAAAACTCAAAATTATAACCTGGACTCTCCATGTTCCAGGTCTATTCTTCAACAAGGCAGCAGACTCCTGCGACTTCGCCCGCAATGTGCTCTGTAAGATCCCAAGCAGCACCACAGCCGCCCCCACCACAAAAGCTGCCTCCACCACCACTACCACTAGGAAGCCCGTTAAGCTGAGCACTAAGAGCTCAGTACTGTTTAGGACCACTAGTACCACAACTACGGCTCAACCAGAGGTACTAAATCATTTTTATCTATAACTTTTCCAATTTATAAAAGTTGAAAAACCCATTTCAAAGTTCAATATCTCAAAAACAGTTGAACCGAGGTTATTGAAAAATACCACCAAACCCGCCAATTCATAAATAAACCACCACAAAATAAGAAATACCGCAAGCCATAAAAACAACCGCGTCGAAATCGATCCACCCGTTTGAGAGCTACACCAAAGACAGAGAGACTTTGGCGTCAAATTTATAACAACCCTCGTTTTAACTAGCCTCTACTCACGGCTTTGCACACGTAAACCATTAGATCTAGGAGTCAAATTAAAGTTCTTGGATTTTGCAATAATTTCCATGAGAATTCTGAAACGCTGCCTTAATCCTAGCGGTTGAAATTTTGCGATTCTATCCTGAATTTAGGGTTTTTTTTTAAATCTGACATTATATTTTTAGCAAAAATTAACACTGAATTTATATAATTACCTTGCTTTTCCTTTGATTTTCAGGCAGAATATGAGGATGATGTGGAAGACTCAGTAGATGTGGATGCCGAAGACCCGAAGGTCTTAAAGGAGTTGATTGATTTGATCAAGAAAGTCGGTAAGTATTCAACATGTTTCCGATGTTATTGATACTACGTTTTGTAAGCTTTATTACTTAACTTACCATGCCAGCATATTGCGTCTTACGTTTGCTATAACCACAGACTTTATGGGTGGTTAGTAGATTTCCTAATAAATATACTAACATACATATTCTTCGAGCTATGTCGGTGACTTTAGTTTTTCGGGAATTTCATTTTGGATTTTGTCATGCAAAAGAAAGGGAAGGGAAGTGCCGACCACGAACCGGAAGACGAAACGTTGGCAGGTCTTCCACTAGATGGAGTGACGACGTCGTGAAAGTTGCAGGCAACCGATACACGCAAGTGGCTAGTTGTCATTAATAATTGTGGCATTTTAAGGTACCTTAAGGCCTTTGTTCAGCAGTGGACGTCTTCCGGCTGATGATGATGATGAGAACTATTTTTTTAAAAAAAACTAATTGTCTTTTGAGCTATTCTTATAACGTCGATATTTTTCTTCCATTCTCAGGAGGGGTGGAACAATTAGAAAAACAGTTGCACTTGTCAGACTCCAGCTCGGATGGAGCCATCACGACAACACCATCGAGCTTCAACAAGAACCTGTATAAGAAAGTGCTGGAACGTACCATCGCTAGGTCCAAGTAAGTTCTAAAAGTACCTGGTGGATTTAAAAAGAGGGAGAAAATTAAATTACCACCAAAAATATTTGGGCCCACCAAGTTTTACTAAATTACCAGCAAAAAGTATTGGGTATTAAGCCCTCAATTTTCGTGGTTACATTTTGTTTTGAATGGGCTGTAACTATAATTAGATGATATTTTCGATATTTTTTTTTAGACGTCCTGTTGTACTTCTACTAGATAACCTCGAAAGCCACGTAAATCAAATAAAATAAACGCTCGAATTTACTATTGTGTTTAAAATTTTGGTTGCTATTCCCTGTTAATGGATTATAAAAAAGTTTACTGTATCAATATACCACCAAAATTGTTTCTATCTATTTACAGGTCATCTATTACCTAGCTTTTTTATTTGTGTGTTGCGGCGTTCAATAAAGATTATTTGTATTCAATTATATTTATTGTACCTACTTATATTTTCAGGCAAGGAAGTAATAATATTTTCGAAAGCGGCCAGAGCAGGCAAAGAGGACCACAGAACGCGGGGCTAGCGGCGACTGCTGACAACGACAAGTTGCTCAGAAAGGATAGGCCACAGTAAGTTATCCCACTTCTTAGAATTCAGAAAGCACTAAGTTTTGTCACGTTACGGATCTTCAATGTTCTTTTCCATTGCCATCGAAGGGATCATCTAATTACATCACACATTTAAGAGTGGAGGTAAGGTCAAGCGGTTTGTGACACAGGAATTTATAGATGGAATTTACATTAAAGTTTTTAATGGGATAAAATATTCCAAATCCAATTTACAGTAGGTACCCGGCCATAAAGATTGCACATCGGTAATTGGAAAAAGACTCGGCTAATTTCGGCTTCGTAGAATGTTGTCACACACTACTTATGTGACGTTTGTCAGTCGTTGTACAGGTGCAATAGAGTACGGACGCATTTAGATGAAAATATATAATAAAGAGTTGTTGAAACTCCCCCAAAACTTCAAATTGTCCGATGGCATCTTTAGGAAAAAGAGGTAGCTATCCTTTTTCTAGTAGTTGCAACAACTCTCTATAGATATCCAAAGTTTATACGCCATTAATTTGACGTAAACTAATTAAGTCCATAAAGGTGCAGTATTTATTTGATGTAAAACGTCACTTAATAAATACGATGATTGATGGACGGTCGTCAGTGTTCGGAAATACTCGTAAACAGCCAGTTGGCTTTTTCCGAAGACCGATCTGCAATTTTTATCGCAGGGTATTGTATATCACCTCCGGCCTCCTCCAATTTATATACATCTCACTGCTGCCGCTGTGTACAGACCTCCTTTCAAAATGAGAGGTAGTAATTGTAATTCTCACTTGCTTCGCAATTGGTTTCCTTGCAATGATTTCCTTCGCCGTTGAACTCTTGGTGAATTTCGAAAAATTCGATGTTGGGAACCCGGGTTTGAACCCACAATGCTCTGCTTTAGATGCTGTAGTGTCAAATTACTTGGCTACCACAAAACTGTTATAACACCTATAAATTATATCATCAAGGTACACGACCATAAACCGCGCCCGAGCGTCTACCACGGAAGAGCCGGTCGAGTCCGAGGAAGAGATAGAGGTACGGCCGAGCCGCGCGCGCGCCGTCGACCCGGAAACCAAAGTCGCCACCACGGCCAAACCACTGCAGTACGTCAATATCCGACGGGCCAGGCCCAGCGTGTCCACTTCTGACACTGCTGACGATACAGCTTCCAGGTAACTAGATAGATTTAGATGTAGGATACATTGATTGACCCAAGTAACTACGTTCCTCAATACTCAATACCTGATTGCACATAATGCTTTTAGAGGTAGTATGATATATTTAACTAGGAGATCACTCAAGTACCTATGTACCCTGTTGGACGCAGCAAATTAAATGTTAAGTACAGAATTAACACTAGTTTATTATATTAATTGTCATCAGTCAAATCATTGCTTGATTATTAGTTACTAATTGATTATCCCGCTAATATTATAAATGCGAATGTTTGTTAGTATGTTTATTTGTTTGTTTGTTACCTCATCACGTCTAAACCGCTGAACGGATTTAGTTGAAATTCGGTAAACAGATAGTTTGACTCCCGGGGAAGGATATAGAATAATTTTATCCTGGAAAATTGCATAGTTCCCGCGGGACAGCAATAAATGAATTCTACGTGGACGGAGGCGCGGGCAACTGCTAGTTAGTAATTAATTCTTTATTAATTATTCATTAAGATGCACTTTTTAAACTTTTGTTAGCAAGTTACACAAAATATTTCTAATTTATTTTCAGGAACGCGCTATTTGAACGTCCCGCATCGTTCGTGGCCGTATCAGACACGCCAGAGTCCCTGGACATCCAGAGCGCCCGTCGCGAGAACATACCCGAATACGTCACCATCCGAAGACAGCGACCAACTACCGAGGAAACTACCACTGCACAGTAAGAAGCAACTCAAATCTTAATTATTACTTACTCAATTTATTTTGTTACCACTGTAATTTTCCACTGCGGGGCAAAAGCCTCTCGCTCATTCTCTCCGTCTTTCATCCTTTTTCTTCTTTCGTTAATGCCAGTTCATGAAAGTAGTATACAAATTTGACTTTTGAAAAACATGTCAGATGGCCCATGCTCTGCTCTTCCCTCAGGACTGATTCAGAAACCTGACATTTTTATTTTTTGTCACAACAGGTACCAACTTCCAGATCCTGAAGAGGAATCTCAGGAAACGATCTTAGAAAAAGAAATATCTTCTCCATCGTTATTATCGCAACCACAATACACGTCTATAGTAAGGTCTCGCTCCACCACCTCCCCTCCCTCGGAAGAACCTGACACCCCAGAACCCACTACCGTCCTTTCAGTTCAAATTTCATCCCTGTTAAACTCCCCCGAAGCTGAAACTTCCCCCGAGCCGATATCAACGACAGAGATTACTGAACCACCGACTACGACCACGACGACCACTACGACTGCGGCGCCTTCAAGCGCTTCCACCAGGCGCACCATACTCCGCCGCCGAGGATCCACCACCACCCCCACATCTACAGCGGTGCCATCGACCACCCAGGTGAGTTCCAGGAATTATACTTTCGTACGCCGCCGTCGGCCTGTAGCCAGACCCAACGAAATCACATCGGACTCGGACGAAACTGCTGAACTCAATAGAAAAATTAGATCCACTACACCCGATAGCAGGGAAATTAACGGTGCCAGGGCTGCCGGAGAAGTCAGGCCAATCAGGAGATTTAGGAGTAGGTTACAGTCTTCTACCGATGATTCGATTCCCGCTGAAGCGTCCACTATTCCGAGAGGACAGTTCCGCCCTCACTTAGAACAAGATGAGATAATTTCGTTAACTCCTGTAGATTTTAACTCTGACGATGAAACTCCCACGTTCGTGTCTAGACAAAGTTTCACCTCGAGACGGTTTCGAGGCAGAACTTCGACAACTCTAGCTGACAGAGCTCAGGACAGTGAAGTGTCTGCAGCTACACTTGATGTTAGGCGTCCAAGCTTTTTGTCAAGAGGTCGAGGCAGGTTCACAGTAAGTTCCACGACTGAAGGTTTAGAATTCAGCACGAGTGAAGCAACAGTCGCACCGCGACGCCCGGCATTCGCGAGATTTACACCACGGCCATTTTCAAGATCAACAACACCGGCTACAACGGCTGACGATGACACTGAGGAAAACGTTGATGAAATTGTTACTAAGAAAACGCCACCAAAATTCTCATTTACCAGACTAAGACCGTCGTCATCAACTGCTGAACCTATAGTCCAGGCTCAAAGGGTATCTTTTCCTTCTCGACAATCATCAACTCAACAAACTTTGACTAGTGATGTTGATGAAGAAGAACAAGATAAAAACGAAGATATCACTTTATCCGAAAGTGCAATAGAAGAAAAAGAACACGAGGATCTTGACGCAAACGAAGAAGAAGAAGAAACAAGTGATACCCCTAAAGGTCGAATAGTTATCAAAAGGTTGAGAACACCTTCCAGTTCTACAGCTGAAAGTACTGTTTCGACAGAAACTATTCCAATAAATGATTTAGGTAAAAGAAAGTTCAGGGTAATAAGACGTAGACCCACATCTACTCCTGCTTCTGAGGTGTCTCATGAATCTGCTACTGAACCCTCTACGCCTATTACGCCAAGAAATAAAATCCGTAAAGTTATTCGGAAGAAGATTAAGCCAGCCGAAGATGAACCAGGGATAATTGCCAAATCAATAGACTCACTCAATTCATTTAACCAAGATACATCAACGGAAATACTCACTAACTATGGTGAAAAAACGAGACCTTCGCTTACTTCGTCTTTCACAGAGGCACCAATAATAACCACTCGATTACCAAAAAAAGAAGCAATAGCAGAAGTCATAGACAATAATAAAGAAGACGAGTATTCTGAAAAAGAAGAAGAAAAAATCAACGAAGAAGTTACGACTGAAAATCAACAAACAGGTCAAAGTTATACTAAGGAAGAAACTCCAGAAGAAGTTTCTAGTGATAACACAAACAAACCAGACGTATTATTGGAGACCAGTCAAAAAGCTATTGACCTATCGGAAAATGATAGCCAGCCGTCAATTGAACCATCAAGTGAATCTCCAACTACTGAAGTAGAAGAACCCTCCCCAGAAACAACTACTACAAGCACAACTCCATTGACGTCGCCATCATCAAGGTCAAGAGCACCTTACAGGCCAGCAAAAAGGATATTTACTTCCACAACGGAATCTTCATCACCACTCAGTAGTAGAACGTTTAGCAGAAAATTCAACCCTGGTGTTTACACTAGCCCGGCTACGGTCGATAGAGACACAATAAAGCCTAGTTCGAGAAGACCATTTCCCTCAAGGACGTTTACCAGACGTCCATTTTCTACATCTACCACAACTCCAGAACCTGAAGATGAAGAATTTTCTGAAGAAATTCTTGACGTAGAACCAGAAGAAGAACTGGTGTTAGTTCCACCTAGTAAATTATTTACAAGGAAACCTGATCTCAACGACGATGATTTCCAAGATTCTGAGGAAGCGTTAGACGATGAGACTTCAGAAGAGGATAAGCCCACAACGACTTCAAAAAAACCATACAAACCCCGGGTAGTCAACTCCAATACATTTAGAACGTCAACTTCCACAACTGAGTTACCTAAACGATTTGGCACCTCACAGAATAGAACATCCATATACAATAGATCAAGTCCTAATAAACCTGTAGATCCAAAGTCAAAACGAGTGCAAAATGTGCCAACAGGATACAACAGACCGGTCACATTACCGGCAACTGAAACTGAAACTGAAACTGCTAAAAGTGAATCATCTGAAACAACAAATGACGTCACTGAGGAATCGACCTCAACAAATGCTTCTACTGATTTTGATATGAGTACAGGTGGAGATGATTATTTGTCAATGACCGAAATTTCTGGAACAACTTTAACAGACATTGCTGAAACTCTTTCAACAAACACTATTCAATATGAAACTGCTACTGAAGAAATGGAAATCGACAATAACAGTGATGATTTCTTAGAATATACCGAACAAACAACAAACTATCCTAGTACTCATGATACTACATTTGACGCACAAACTGAAACAGAAAATATTCATCAAGATACAGAAGGTACCACAAAATCAATTCTCGAAACGACAATTGCATCTACAGCTGCACCAATCATAAAAACACAATTTGACAAACTGTTCTCTGTTAGTAGAGTAGTTGAGGTGTCATCAAAACTAGATAAGCATAGATTAAACAAAAATAATGAATCTCGGCTTATTGAAGAAGGTAAGATTATGATTGAAAAGAAACCTATGGTCGATAAAATTGGAGAAGTGAGCCGGTTTAGCCTAATCAAAATTGTAGAAGATGAAATCCCTATTTATTTGACTAAATATGGGCACATCTACCCTGTAGAAAATCCACCAGATAACCCGATACGAATCGACGAAGGACGCAATGCCAGAGCATTAAGCAATTTTGCTGAAGGACCTAGGGAGAACTTAGTAGCTTCCGAGAGTATCAACGAAGCTTATAGGCATGTAACTAAAGAGGCAAATAAACCTAGCAACGATATTCCTAAACACAGAGTTGAGCACATTCAGAGTGATGATTTTTTGAGTTATATTAACGATGATAAAAAATTGGATAAAAGCAGCGAAAATGCGTACCCCCAATGGCAGTTTGTTCCAGCAGCATATGAAAATGAACAAAATAAGGCGGCCAAGAGCTTTGAAATAATCACTCCTCGTAGCATGCTCACTAATCCATCTACATTACCTTTAGAAGCGCTATTTAAAACTGAAAATCCAAAGATGGCTAAAAAAATAAGCGATGAAAAGGGATCTCAACCTTTTGTCGTTTACTCGGCGTCGGTTCCTACACAAAATGAAGAAGCAAACATAGTAAAAGTAGAAGTATTAAAACCTGAGGTGGGACGTAGCATAGTGACATTTGCGAAGGGCCAAGAATTTCAAGGAGCGTCAGTGGATCATTCGACAATACAGTATCCGATTAACATTACCATTTTGCCGAAAACATCTACAACATCATCTGCTACCACAACTGTATTAACGACGTCAACAGAAAAAACGAATACTAGCCCAATTATAGAGCTTTTGACAACACAACCCACTACAGTAACAACTGAAACTGAAGTAACTACAACAGAAATACCGTCAACGACAGAGACGATGCCTGAAGAAGTCACCACGGTAAAAATATCTCCCTTAGACTCAAAGCGCAAATTCGCTTTCCCGAGAAGACCTATCATCAAACCCTCCAACTTGACAAGAGTTAACCCAGTACCTCGAACTTCCAAAAAGATTAACGCCACCGTAGTTACAAATATTCTAAAATCCAATAAAACATCCGGTTTTAACCCAAGCAATTCCCGATTTACTGCCAACAGAGCTCAAAACGTCCCCGTAGATTTTAGAAAAAAAGGGAATACACCAAAAGTTGCTCCTAAAGTTGCAGCAAGAAACATTACCACTGAAGCTCCAAGAACGACGACCGAAAGAAAGCTCTATTTTAAACCCATCAGGCCAAACTTGCGGCCAGCTTTCGTGCCAAGAAAAAGTACAACTGCTAAGGTCAGTGGGGATACCTAATGGGACTGTCTAACCATAGTTTTAGACTAGTGCATGTGGTTCCAGTTGCCTGACTTCTCTGGCCATAGTAACCCGATGACTGATTTTAATAGATAACCTTAAACTCTCCAATCCTCAGAGCATGTCTGCCCGAGTCCGATGGTTGTAAGGGTTAATAATTCCACCCCAACAAGGCTTGTCATACAAGTATCTGCAATTATTGGCTCATGTTTTTGTATATATATGTAGAACTTTGGAAACTGACAGTTTCGTTGTAGTCATATTTTTAGAGATTCATAGCTTTAAATTAGGTTTATGGAAGTTTTTCTATACCAAAAAATGTATATTATAATGTGTTAGTTTGTTTTGGTATAACAAAGGCTTTCAGTTACAAATTGTCGTAGGTTATATTGTATTGTAGTTATTTAATATTTTATAACAATATTAATATTGACTAAACGTTACCAGTTATTTAAATTTAAAATGTACATAGGTACCCACTCGAAATATAGAAAAGGGATTGTATCGCGGATGTGTATATTGTACTGTAACATTCCAAAAGAGTAAAACGTTTGTAATAAAGTATTAGTAAAAAAATATGTTATTTTTCGTATTTGGAAATATTATGTCATGTTATTATACCCAATTGCACCTATCCAAATAGTTTCCTTTATGTTGGCTTTTTGTGCTCGATGCTTCGAAAGCTTTTAGTTTTAATGTTGTTCACTTATATGTGCTAGTGTAGCTTAATTCTGATTGGTCGTGCTTTCTGAAGATTGGAGAAATTACCAAAGGTAAGTGAATTATTAATATTTCGTTCGATTCTGGATATTTATAGCTAAATATAAATTTCAATGTTCAAAAAACGTGCCTCATAATGTGTCATTCTGTACGTAAACTATTATTTTTCTAACTAATTATTCGAGGCATCTAACGATAGCTCTTAACGGCTTATTGTCCTTTTTTATCGACTATCAAAACAATGACTAAAGATTTTCATAAAGACAATTCAAGCGTATTAGAGATTTTTTCCCATAATGTAAAATTGAAGTCATTGTTATATGTTCGTTTTCAGTTTTTGCAATATTTTGTTAAATTATGTATTAACTAGGGTGTGAAAATTCTGAAGGTTGGGCTAGAAACAATGAAAAAGTCGTTATCTTATTTAAATATTTAATTGTTTTAGTTTAAACACTCATTCATAACATAGAAATCGTATAAGTAGTTTACAAGCAATATTATCAAACAACTCGAATAATTTATTACTATACATCGTATTCTGCCATTACAGCAATGACAAATCAGCAATTATATTACATATTCTTAAAGTTAATGATAAAATCCAACTAGAAGTGCTTCCGCAATCCGCAATTTATCTTAAACATTAATCAAACATACATTAATTAATGGCAAAAACCAGCATTTAAAATCTTCACATTGTACAAGAATTCTCTGGCAAATTTCTTAACGCTACGTACATATGAAAGTTGCTTTTGCTTACTTTATCATTACCAGAAACGTTAGAGTATGACTTTCCACTACGCCGTTCATGTGCGGATGTTGCACGTTAGCTCCTAGAGGGCGTGGTGGGTGAACATTACGTAATGCGTGTGGCTTTCTGGTTCTCTGGTCTAAAGACAGATTATGTTATTATGATAATCAACGTCGCATGATAGTAAAACCAGTCAATCGTAACATTTATAGATACTTATCAATTTTATTCTATATAATCATAAAAGTTAGTAATGAGATAAGGTTAAGATTTATTTATTTCTCAAAAAGATAACAATCACTTATAATGAGATATTAGTAACACTAATAATTTGATTAAACTATTCGCAAATGAGCATACAATAGCAAGTTGAGGGGATTCTTAAACTAAGACAGGTAGCAGGCAATCATAACAGGTTCGAGAATAAATAATATAAAAATTTAAGGCATGTTTAGATACAGGTGTTAATTTTGAACAAAATTAGTACTTCGAGCTCAATTAATGCTCAATTAACATTTAGGAAGTTCAGTTATCTCCATTAGTTAGAGCTTCTTTATTCTTTGTCTTGAAGCGCCTTAATCAATATCAGGTCACTAGGTCAGTTCGGTTTCGTTCCCGTGAAAGAATTAGAAATTAGCTACCTCTCCGCCGTCTCACACTGTCTTTACCTATTTTGAATTAACCCTCCTTAGCGCACCTATGATCCTCAAGGAATATGTCTGCTGAATTTCCAGTCACTAGTTCTAGTGGTGTGGACTGGACTTTGTTTATTTGTCAGTGACGGTACTTTTCATATGTCTAAATATTATAAATAGAAGAGGCTATGTTTTTTTAGCTCACTCTGTGCAAAGATGATTTTTCTTTAACGTGTCCCGCTTTAAGCGTAGTATCTAGAAGCTTCCATCTAATAGATCTTTTAAATTGATAGTAGATTTCGTCATGTTAAGGTTAATTTTGACCATGGAGGTTTTGTTAGAGTAGAAAAAGTAATTAAAAATGATTACATAAATAAACATTTAAATAAAGGTAGCTTGTGCCATATGATGAAATAATTATACTGCCAGGTATATTACTTATTTGTACGTGAGATGTGTTAGAGTAGTCCTTTTGGCGGCTAATAACTGTGATTATTTCATTACGCCGAAACATCTGATAGCACCATCGGGTCAAGACTGAGTGTAAATTATAGTCTTAAGATTACATAATGTATTTCATAAATAAAGACGATATTGAAGGCTATTAAATATTTATGATGCGTACCGCTGATAATTGAGTAGAACCTATTTTATTAGAATAGTTTTCTTCCGCCGTTCACTGTAACCAGTTAATTGCGGTGGTCTCTGGACTAAAAGTAATTAAAAGAAAGACTTTGAATTTGTTGAATTTTAAATGGAATTGCAATGCTAACGTAATAGATCAAATTTGTTGGTTAGCAATGACCCAGTTGCAGATTCAGCCATATATGAGCCAGCCCTGACGCTCGCCCTTCACTTCCATCCAGGTGACAATTTAGACTACGCTGTGATGTGCGATAGATATGTTGTGAGAAAACTCCACGCTATTTTGAGTAGGTGCAATGTTGCGGGGCTTATAAATAACACAGATTCCTTTTTAAGTTCACAAATTCTTAGCAATAATGTTGTCTAGCTTTACTTTTCAAAGATTTTTCCCAACATGTGCAGAATTTTTGATTTCTAAGAGCAGTAATTTGAAATCAATTAAAATTGTTTCAAACGTTACAAAATTGAAATTGAAAAACTAAGTAGTTTCAATCGTTATAGGCACTGTAGACACTGAAATAAAACAAAGTTCAAACTGATGGATTTTGCTGTCCGTCGTCAGTTAATTAACTTCTATTTGTTGTATCGTTGAGACTTATTTTTTGTTTCCACTGTTTCGCTATATTTATGTACTCCGAAACTCGGTCAGGCATATTCAGCACCAATTATTTGTCCAGCTCATTTCTTACTTTTTTTATACCTCTTTAGCATCACAAGATTTGTCAAAACTGTTCTAGAACATTATTTTTCCGTTCAACTATAAAAAACAGTCCCTACTTATGTCAAACAGAAGGCAACACAATTTTCCGAGGCCCCATCAGCGACATATCACGACTCCCGCGCAACCGTCGAACACGACCAACACGACGGTTCCACATCTCTCATTACAAGAAATACGCTCATTAGTACTATCTTTATTGTAAAACCAACCTAACCACAACGTATGAGTTTGATCTTAGATATTTTAGTAGATTGAAAGAAAAGTGGCATAGGATGAAAATAAATATAAAATCAGCGACCGACATTATTTAGATAGCGGTAGTATTTTTGATAGAGAAGAGCATAAGCCAGAAGGGCAGAAATAATAAAAAAAATATATATATCATGGGACACTTAACACCAATTGACCTAGTACCAAACGAAGCAAAGCTTGTACTATGGATACTAGGCAACGGATAAACATACTTATATACATAAATGCATACTTAAATATATATTAAACATCCAAGACCCGAGAGCAAACATTCGTATTATTCATAAAAATATCCGCCCCGACCGGGAATGGAACCCGGGACCTCAAGCTTCCACAACCACCAAAATGGTGTTTTTAAAGACAAAATGATGCCCTGAAGCACACTCACACAGAGTCATTAGAAAGGAATATATTAAAGGACGTTGTTACTAATTTAGTAGGTATGCCAGAACCTCTAGTGGCCTTTGATCCTATTGGATAGCTAAGAATTGCATCGTAATCGGTTTAAGGCTTTGTACGATGCAGATTAAATTACTACCTAGTGGTATTGAGTAGTTACTGATGTCACCGATGTCATGTCCAACAAAACAAAGACGAAGTTTTAATCTTGTTTATTATATGCCCAGATATGGTTGGCAAAGTCAAACATTGCTTTAAAGGTCCTATTATAGGGCGCGCAATATAAATGACCATTGCCATTATATGTGTAACTGTAAGAAATCTCGGTTGCATTTCAAAATCTGTAACAGCCGTCATTCTGGTCTCTGATTCGCAAGGGTCAATCAACTTTTTCACCGACACTAATCTGTCCGCAACATTTTTCAAACAATTGCAGACTTTTGTAAGTAAACATGTTTTTTCTGTAATTTAATAAATGGTGTGCATGAGTACATGCCATCCTACGTAAGTTCAACCTATTAAACCGTGATATATCTTGTTGGGTGCGATTTTTTGGTAACGCCAGAGACAATTTTGGTAACGCAGGAGCCGCCCAAAGTGTCGTTAAAATAGTTGATTGGCCCGCAAAATCTTCCCAACTTTCGCATGTAGTTATCAATGCTAAGTATATCGAAATATCTGAAAGAGCAGGGGGGCTCAAAATCGAAGTTCGTATCGTGCCGTCCCTCTCACTCTCGTATTGAATAACTTAAGCATCAGCGGGACGGTAAGAAATGAAGTTCGATTTTTGCACTTTAGGTATAGGGCCAGACGTGTTTCATGAACATGAAAAAAAAAGTATTTCGTTTTGTTTTTCATTAAAAACTGAATTGATTCAATGCAAGATATTTGATCAAACATTACTAAACCATTTTAGTTCATATTCGTATACGATACTACGAAGGTGTAAGATGCAAGGTCCGCCCGGATGCTATCTTGCTCGCTAATGACGTGTTCGGCTAAGACATGAAATAAACTTGAGTATCCCATCTTATAGGTTCTGCAATAAGATGTTTATGATCTCTTACCATCAGGAGACCCACTTGCTCGTTTCATCCAGTCAAATAAAAAAAATACTACCTACTTATACGTTAGTTGCCATTGCGGTTTGCGTGGATGAAGGTACACATCGCATTATTGTCTAATGATGTCAATCAAGGTTGTACACTGTACGCCACTGACGGTGTCAAACAAAACACGAGCGCTTGTGTATGTCAAAACCTATTAAAGAGGTGCCTACATGAATTACTGTCTTTTGAATGGTGATCTTACCACAAAGGCTTCGACATCTATCTTATACATACCTTTATAACTTGTATGAAGATCAGTATTTTTTTTTAATGTGAATAATATTCTATTTTTTTAAACAATGTACTAAACAATTCATTTACACGTTTTTGAAACTTTCCAAAAATTAGCAAAGATGCTCCTCCTATATATTTCACAAAGGCTGCTTTCAACAGAAATCGCTTCTCCAGATGGTGATTGTCAAATTAGATGGCACTAATTAGTAGCTACAAAACCTAAAGGCCGCAAACTGAAAGTTTCAGAACCCCTGGCCTAGAGGCTTTCTCAGTTACCCCTTTATTTAAATAAACTGCGAACAACTGAAAAAACAATTGAGATAAAAACTCCCAAAAGTTCGCATTGTCAACAAAGAGGTGCGAACAACTGAAAATAGAACGAGCCTAGCACGCTAACATTTGTCGTAAAAATCAAATCATCTACAAAACTATCTATCTACCTGTACATATATACCATGTTTGAGCAAATAATAATACTGATTTAATTACTGAAACTACTAATGTATTATTTTGAGAGCTAGATTTTAGACTTTTTGAATTTTATGTAATGAATTCGTCATAGGATGTCTCTCAAGTGACCTTTGGCAAATCGTAGCTTCATTGTTCACTGAGCAACTCTTCTCCATTTGGATCCTGCAAAGGCTTAAGCTCGTCCTCCCATTTCTCTCGAGGATACCATTGCTTTATAATTTGCTCATCTGGATCTCAAATATCGGTTCTCATGTCGGTCATTATGTCCGTTAGTTTTCTTATTGCATTGCTAAATCTGTCTTGTCCTGTCATGCTTCGTTTAGAAATCTAGTGCTACCCCACAAATTTTTGAGACTAGATTATCTCCCACCGTCATTAGTCATTACTGCAATAATTCGTTTACCAAATATCGCATTATTAT
The DNA here is from genome assembly GCF_025370935.1 of Choristoneura fumiferana. Classification (NCBI taxonomy): domain Eukaryota; kingdom Metazoa; phylum Arthropoda; class Insecta; order Lepidoptera; family Tortricidae; genus Choristoneura; species Choristoneura fumiferana. The sequence goes on from NC_133488.1 coordinate 19,177,453, forward strand.
AATGTGACCTTTGACAAGTGACACGTTTTCGTCACCTGCGACTGCGCAACTCATAAAAATGCTAATGTTCAAAGGGACGGTCACGCCACGACAAAAGGCCTAAATTGTGACTGTTCAAAGCTGCTGTAGCTTTATAATACCCTTTGTCAGTGCCTCTATAGAGTTGACTACAAAGAAGACTTTTTGCAAAGTGAATCGTCAAAGATTGTGGAATAATTTTATGGTGGTTTTGCGTTCTTTGAAATCAGGACTATTTGGTAATATCGAGTTAAGGATAGGTTTTTTACTAATATAAAATACACCTAAATTAAAAATAAATAACTAAAGGTCAGTAATATTGACATCAACAATTAGTTTTCTAACATTTTCAACGACGCCAGGGTCTTTTATGTTTTTCGTCAACTGCGAAATATGTACTTACATTAAAAAAATATATATATCGTTTTCCTATACTCTCCAAAATTTCATTTTACGTCTTTTATACCTATTATTAAGGTAATTAGGTAAAAACTTCTGATGTTACTCCTACTCATGACTGTCGAAAATGTCTTCACTAGTGTCTTCGCATCCATCATCAGAAGAATCTTATTTATACGGTCTTCCTTTTTCTTCGGTTTTATTAGTTACTAGGTGAGCCAGAATTATTAGACACTTTGGCTATAGATTCCATCAACATACATAATATTACATTTAAGTATTCATAGCACAGCTAGGACAGCTAACAATATATAATAAACCAGAAACCGTGTACGCGTCTGTTATTGAAGCCTGTATATCTCTCAAAGATGTATAGTATGTATGTATCTACGTATATAGACCCTATAAAAAACAAAGAATCGGTAAACGGTGAGTGAGGTATAAGAACAAGGGCAATACCTTTCTTTTTCTTTCTACGAATAAATGCATACCCAATTCAAAATGTCCATGTCCTCAATGTCTCACCCGAATTGTACCTAATTTTCAAAATAGACCGAAGAAGAAGAGGGTAATCCTGAGCCCGACTTTCGCTTTTATTCTTCTTGTACGCGTACTTCGTGTGTTCGCAGTACACGGAGAAAATAGCGTGGCTTCTGGTTTGTTTTAAGTACTATCTATATTTTTAAATTAACGTATCTACCGTACGATTACTTGGAGTTAACACTTGACAGATGGGCGTGCCTTCAGTCAATTTTCAACTTTGACGTCATACAAATAAAGCCATTTTTAGTGTACCGCTACCGACGTTTACAGATTATGTAAAAACTATTTTATTTGTATGACTTCAAAGTTGAAAATTGACTGAAGGCACGCCCATCTGTCAAGTGTTAACTCCAAGCAATCATACTGTACCTATATTGATAGTTCGTAATTTTGTAACAGCAACGTAACGATGCACTGCTTATTATTTGGATTAATGTTTCGAAACTAATCGGAATAAGTCTGTTCTTTAATTAATCACCTGCTGTTGTAACAGACTGTACCGAATCCAACTTGATAGTACATGCTCCATTACTTTAATGTATCAAGAGTTATTCCGAAGAATTTTGTTGAGTTTGTTGAGTTTTGCTGTCACAATACATAATTATTTTTATAATAATTTTAGTGATTAAAAATTTAAATTTAAATTTTGTTTATTATGAAGATTGAAATAAGTACCTACTTATGAAGTTTTTAGTTTAGCTTAGGTATATTAAATATCAGTCACACACACACACTAGATTAAAATGAAACCTGCACCTTACAGCAAATTAGCCGAGTGATTAATTTGATTTTTGTAGTTAGTTTCAGTTGAATATAGATACCGTATTTTGTTTATTTTACCTCAGGCTAGCTTTTATTTGCGTACACTTTGCACTCTCATCAATTATATATGTAAGTGTAAAGCTGCAATCTTATACTGGTATTCTTTCTAACAGTCCGAAATATAATTATTTCCGCACTTAAGGGCCATTACTCATCCTGCATAAATCCCAAAGGTTGGTCGTTAAACCTGTTCTGCGGATGGAACTGGTAAGAGCAGCAAACAAAATACTGACGAGTATATTGAGGATAACTACAATTTAATACCTACTCCATTCATATACTATAGCTTTTATCGGCGACATTGCCACAAAAAAGGACTTTGCTACAGAGGTTTTGTTTCTCCCTAAAACAAAAACTGTGTTCCTTTCCTAGATAGATACATACTAGATAGAAGATATTTCAATTTGATACGTTATGGTCTGCCCTACTTATTTCTAATTTATTTTACAAATGTGTTTTATGCAGACAACTCTCTGTATATTATCTACTTCTGTTATTACTTATTTGGTCAGTCAAATTAATATAGTTAAACTACCTGTTGCCCGCGACTTCGTCAGCGTAAAGTATGAAATGTCCTATTTTCATACCTACTGAATATACACAAAAATTCATAAAAACCGGTCAAGCCGTTTCGGAGTAGTTTGGTTACAAACACTGTGACACAAGAATTTTCTATATTTGTAAATACCTACTTAACGTGTAGTGTAGATCAGTAATTTAAATATAGTAATTTTAGTATTTATAAATGCTGTCTGCCTTTTACTGGCTGTAGTTGTTAAACACATGGCTTATTCGACTAAATGGTCTCTAGACAGTTAATTTAGTATACCTAGCGTATTTAGTAGTGTGTAGTACGAGTACATACTGGAGCCTAGCTTCATCACCATACATATAACTTCTAATAGTAATAAAATTTTCGTTGAAGTATATCAAAACATTTAATTTGCTGACTCTATCCAACTACCTAACTAAAGTATCATTGCAGTTACGTGGCGTTCCACTAGCAGGGCTGAGCCTCTTATTTATACTTCACCTCTGACATAACATACCTAGCATGATCTTTACTTAGGTATCTTGCAAACTCGTTTCTACATTCACCTGTAAAGGATTAGTTTCTTGAAGATTCTCTTAATGGTAGTGTACTAACATCATTGTGACCAATCCATAAAGACCTTAATCATTCCAAATTCGGAGCAGAGAACCTTACAAGGATATCCACATTGCTACGATGAATATCTTTGAATAGCTTAACATACACGTATGTAACTATATACTTACTCTCAGGTGTCACATGTTTCATAAGATGAGTCACAACCTGTTTGAGGTTATGGTCCACGACTTATAAAATTATATTAGATATCAATTTCTTCTTTTTCTCTTGGCTTGGATCTTTTAAATGTTGCGTCAGACTGTATTAATTTAAAATCTAAATTAATTCTCATCAATTTTTAAACTCAAGTTGTGAAGGAGTAAAAGCAGACTCTATGTTTGCTTGCAAAACCTTAATGCTGACTCATAATAATTTTATAAGGATCTTATTATATTACTTGACATAAAATGAAAAGAGTTAAGTAAATTGAACGTTTAAGATTTCATAACAAACAAAGCTACATCTGTTAAATACTACAACAAGGAAATGAGGTTCGGGGGCATTTAAGTAAACACACAGACGCACTTGGTTTATTTTACAATTTTGAGAACATTGCTTAATGTTTCTGTAATCTTCATTTAATTTGTCTTCTTTTTCTTTATAAGGCTCCTCTCCTTTCCTTTTGTAATCAGCCTTATTATAAAGAGTGGTCAATTTTACCCCGTGGGGCTCAAGAACATCATTTTTCCTTTTTCAACCACCATCATCTCTTACGGGATAAATCTTCTGTCTTTTCTCATTTGCGGCCATCTCGCTCTCATCTATCTCCAAATCTGCAACAAAACAAAACGAATTTAAACATTATGTTGTTACTTTTACGACGAAAATCTTATCTCGATCGAACCCAGATTTTCTGAGCGTATACCCCAAGGGCTTATTCTTGGCTCTCTTTTATTTCTTGCATAACAAAACTAAGTAGCAGAAGCTGATCTTCCATAATGTGGCCGGGCCTAAAATGGCTGCGTATAATAATGCAATGACGAGCTGTGAACACACTTAAGTATCGTCTGAGTCAGACGCGGGCGCACCCACGGTATGCCCATAACATGCACTGCCGATTAGGCTTTGTTTGAGATTTCGTAGCACGGTGTTTTGAGTTTCATTTTAATAATACATCATTAGGTTTTAATTTACATTTGTCATTTATGTCATTTGTAAAATAGTTTTTATCACACCGTATAATTTCTGCAAGGTTGCTGTGTGTTACAACCACTACTACATTGTAAATTCAAACTTTTATGGGCCTTTTCACCTCTCATCGATAAATTTTATGTGACAAATAAATATAATGCCGTCTCCTTTTATTCGCACAAAATAAACCGAGATTTATGCCACATCAAATTTATCAATGAGTGGTGAAACTGGCACTAAGAATCCTTAATATTTTATTACGTTTTAGTACCTATTTATTGTTTGAAGTATGGATGGAGTTATCGGAGTTACTTTGATAAGTAAAAGTAATGTACATACTTGTAGAGATTTTACTATCGCGTCTCGTTTGATATCGATGTACTTGCTAAATCATAAAAAACTTAAAATTAACTTGAGATTGTTTATAAACATAAACAGCACTTTTTAGACGAGCATCTGTATTCGGTAGGTACTTAATTATATTAATGGTGTGGTGTGCATTTTTTTTGAGCATTCAGTTGAACCTAGTAAATTTCACGAACTATGTATTACTTTTTAACCTACTCGTAGTATTAGAAAGCAGTTCTAGTCAACCTAGATTCTCAGTGAATTCCGGATTATTAAGTAATTTTAAAAAACTAGTTCATAAATTTTATCAAGTAGCGTGCAAGTTAATTGATTATTTTTATGGTAATCGATTAATTATATCAACCATCTAGGTTTGTCTAATCAGTTTTTAGATAAGAAGTCAACCACAGATACACCTATTGCGTAAGAGAAAAAGATTTGAAAAGTTTGTTTATGAAGCCAACTTTCTAGAGATTGTAAGGAGGTATGCAATAGATAGCTGATTGTTACTAACTATATACTTGGAGATAAGTTAGTTTAGATAATGATTAAAAAAAACAAGCTTCACAAATTAACTTCGAAATATCAATAACCACAAATTGCAAAAACCTGCCTCTTTTAGTAAATGATCTGCACAACAAAACTATTCTCTGTACAAAAACAATGAAAATAGTTTTTCACCAATTTTCGCTACACTGCTATACCATGAGTAGAGTACGACATAAATCTATAGAAAACTGAAAAAAGTGTTATAAAATATTACCTTCAAGCTCAACAATATAAAATCAAAATGTGATGTGATGAAAACGCCCTCTTTTTAATATGTATTTAAGACCAATAAACACATCTCTCACTCGATGCTCGTCTGAGAAAAATAAACATAATTTCTTTTATTACTAATTTCACTATGTTCTTAAAGACTGTAAAGAAAAATAGTTGCTCTATCTATTTTGCACTAACTCGTGTCATACCGCTCTTACATTACCGTTTTATTTAACGGTAATAATTAGTGTAGGTATCTAGACCGCTATGGTATCATAGCATACATATTTTAGTAATGGCGTCCAGTTTTACATGTCACCAATAACATAGCAGCTTGTCCACTCTAATACAAGTATTGGAACTTAAGAAAAAATTAAAACAAAATCATAACATCTAGTTAGATAAGATAGAAGCGGGTGAAAGCGGTTTTCTCTCAGATGCTGCGCGCGAGTTGATCGAATGTCAACTTTTCCTTACGTAACGCAAACAATGCTTAGCCGAGCGCTGTGGGCCCAAAGGAAATTAACAATGTTTTGACGTTTTAAGAGTCTGTTGAACTGTTTGAATTTTTCTTTACGGATTTTTTTTCGCTTAATCCGAATGGAATATGAACCCGTGTCTGTCATGTGCCTTGACTATACATGCCGAGCATGACGTGATGTGTTACATTTGTTAATTCGTTTGTTATCATTTGATCAGTATTCAGTATGACTATTTTCTTTATTAATAAACACACGTTTTACATCTGTTTTCTTAACATTCGTTTGTTTTATTTATTTTTTCCTATGACATTTAATGTTGCGTTTACTAGACACTGATAAAACATAAATTTTACTTTAACAGGTTTCTAACTTTTTATATCATTATAAGCACGTTAAAAATATTAATATTCATAAGATTTTACTTTAAAGTTCATATATAATTTACAAGTAAATAAGCACATAAGATAAAAAACAAATGCCTATGAACTTGGAGCGCTATGTTAAAACCAAATTAATTTCATATTTTTGAAACTACCGCAAAAACTATGTTCATCAAAATCAAAATTATCGTAATAAATAACTTGAGCTACAATCAAAAACCACGCTGTATAACGAAAACAAAACTCCATCTTCGCTTTGTTATATTTCGTCACTCGAAACCACCCGAAACCGCCCGAAACCGTGCAATGCTGAAGTGGCCGAACTAGGAAGATGAAATTAATGTCATCACGTAGAAAGCTTATTTAAGAAACAGCCACGGGCGTCAACGGACAGACGTTGCGCAACATGCAAATTCCATTCAAGATCAAACACAACAAGTAGTTCACGTAACGACAGGTTACCGCGCCCGACTTTAAAATGGCCTGCAACGTACTTTTAATGACGCTTTACCGATTAACCTAGTGATTTTATTTCCTGTATGTTGGACACGCTATATTTACGCGGTTTGACCACCTCAGTGCTGTATAGCTTAAGAATTTTAACTTTAAATTATCCTTGCTTGCACACACACACACACACACACACACACACTTGGTGCCCTTTATTCACAATTACATCTGCATTGATTTCTTTTAATATAAAAAAGGTTCAACTTCTAACATAACCTTTGCTAATGAGAAATATATTTTAGGGATCTATAATTTAGGGATCACTTCAGTTTCAGCAATCTCAGAGATTAGGTCATACAATGAGAAATAGAGTCGTATGCCTTTTTAATTATTTGTAATTATATAGCGTGTATTTTTGATACTACCTCAAACTGTAACTAGACGAAGACTTAAGTGCTGTGAACCGATATCAAAACAAATTTTTAAATTAGAATTAACTACCAGAGCGTAATTATTTTTTTTAAATATTTTCGAGCAGCAATGTAAAGCCAGGCGTCCACTTATCCGCATCGTCCGCTTCGAACGTATCGGATTTGTTGCTTTGTATAGAAATGTGCGATGCTTACGATGCGGACAGGTGGACGCACTTATATGAGTTTCTATACAAAGAATACTACGATCCGTTGCGTGCGATGCGTCCGATGCGTACGATACCGACAAGTGGACGTCGACCATAATGCGTACTCGTACAATAATTTGATAAGAGAGAGCAGCGTTCTGTGACAGCTGTCACGTCAACAAGTGCGACGTTTTGAATAAAAACAAAGTAGTATCACGTAGTGATACATTTCGCGCTAATTAATTTTATAAGGAAAATAATAAGTCTATTTTTTTACTAAAACATAATAAAATGTGACAATTAGGGTCTTCACTAACTACCCTTAAAATTTGAGGTAGTATCAAAAATACACGCATTTACGCTTAATTAGCTACGGATGTTACTTTATTAGTAATTTCGACGAAAGTAACATCTATTTTATGACTTATCTTCTAGTCATTCATAGCAAATTAGCATTCCTCAGCAAATGTATTGAAATGTATTTAGCCAAAGCAATTGATTAAACAATAGGCGTATTGACTTAACAGCAATGTGTTTTGTAATCGACTATTAAGACAATTGAAGGTGCTGTCAAGTAGTCTTTACAGCTGTCAATAGATACCTATCTCCATGACTTGCTGTAAAGTAATTAAATTAAATATAATAAGCACGTTAAGATACCCAATTAGCAATCATTTTTATATTATAGGTTAGTTAGTAGCTTCAGCTCGTGAAAAAATCCTGGAAATCCGTTGTTAGTACGCATTTGCGCTGCAAAAGGAATTTACAATCGAAATTTTAGTGCGATAAAAAGTCATATCAATCGATTTCATAGGTACTTAAAAGAATGCTTTTGTAGTGTATCCGATTATGAAGGCAGTTAAGAGAGATTCTATCTAGACCTAACAATAACCTATGGGTAGAGTCTACATTGAATAACCTTTTTTTATTCTTTATTCGACTGGATGGCAAACGAGCAAGTGGGTCTCCTGATGGTAATCACCACCGCCCATAAACATCTGCAACACCAGGGGTATTGCAGATGCGTTGCCAACCTAGAGGCCTAAGATGGTATACCTCAAGTGCCAGTAATTTCACCGGCTGTCTTACTCTCCACGCCGAAGCACAACAGTGCAAGCACTGCTGCTTCACGGCATGATTAGCGAGCAAGATGGTGGTAGCAATCCGGGCGGGCCTTGCACAAGGTCCTACCACCTGCATAAACTTAATGTTACTATCGTATTTTTAGTGATATATTATATCCATACTAATATATAAATGCGAAAGTGTGTGTGTTTGTATGTTTGTGTGTGTGTTTGTATGTTTTTCCGTCTTTCACGTCGAAACAGATCGATCGAGCGACAGATCGACGGGATTTTTTGGCATAGAGATAGTTTATTGGCCAGAGAGTGACATAGGCCACTTTTTATCCCGGAAAAATGCAGTTTCAGCGCAGGTACAGCGCGCAATAACCGGATTCCACGCGGGCGAAGCCGCGGGCAAAAGCTAGTATATTACAAAAGCAGTTAATGTAGCATGTGCTATTTTATCCGATATGAAGACAAGTAAAGGGGACACTAACCATAGACCTATGAACAACATAATTATGAATAGAGTCGAGGGAGACTATCCATAAAATGGAGTCTAAATTAAATGCATTTGTTTTTTTATTGTATTTTGTTGTTGAAAGGCAATTAAAGCAGACTATCGCCTAATAAACTATAGACCTATAAGCCTCCGGAGTCTTCCCTAATGAGGGCTATCGTTTTTTGTCTCACTAGATGGCGCACTGTTGCGTGAGATTTTTAAGTATGGCTTTCAAAGTCTGTTATTGGGCGTGAAAACAAAGTTTAGATTAAAATCATATTTAATACACCTTAAAACCGTACCAAAAAATATCGAGTATGCCACAGTGCTGCATAGTCCCCGTTTTGTTCGGAAAAAAGGGAGGACAAAGGTTTCCGAAAGTCAAAACTGTCTCAAAACACAGACATTCATTGCCCCGGAACGCATATTTGCCATAATTAATTTCAGATATTGCAAAATATTCACAAAATTATTCTAATTATAAATAAACCCGCGTAGCTCACCCAAAAACTATGAGATTTGACATTTCGGAGACCTCACGCTACACTAGCGCCTCTAGTGGAGAATTCATACGCGATAGCCCTCATTGGCTTCATTTCCGATACAATACAGCATCCTATCAACACACAAACGAATACTAATGCCGCGTATAAGAGCCAAGGCTGCATGTCGACAGCCTGATAATGATATGGAGTTTAGCGAGCGTTGGATTCTACGCACGTTGCGGATTGTGTCAAGCTGTGTGAGCCGGAGTGTTAATTTTAATGACCTTATTCGTGGTTTAGTATTTATAGGGGTTTTCAATTCTTAATCCTTTTTTGTGGATTTTGTACGGCAGTTGAAACAATGAACCTATCTTCATACTTATAAAGGAATAGCGTGACTGACAAAATTCACAGTCTAATCAATTATAGCTAAAGACTAATTATTTTGCTAACGTATTCCTTGAGAATCAAAGAGAACTAACTATGATGTATTAGTCAGTTCATATTAAAATTTAGTTAACTGACATTTAGTAAAATGGAAATTAGAAACAAGGTAATCTCTTAGAACTATACAGTACCTTATATTAATTATTAATTGATCAGTTTTCGAAACTCTAAAGAGAAACTCATTAATCATAATCGCATTAAATTAAATACGATCGTTAATACATTAATAATTATCGCAATACCCAATTAAACCTGCTTTTATGTCCTTACGACAATTTACAATAAGATACCTATCATCACCACGCTCGCAATTATTTCGCAAAGCAAATATTCCCGCGTAATAGCATCCTTAATGTCTAGTTTACGTTAAACAAACTTTTACAAACTCCACCATTAACCGGGCCACTCCTCAATAAACACTCAAATCATACAAATGACCGAATAACTTTGGTATTCTTCGAGTTATTTCGACACAAGGACGCGGGCAAGTTTGCATACTTATTAAACTTAAGAGCGGTAACTCACGGTCAAGGCAGGCTGGTTCGTAGTGTACATACGACTATATATACCAGCTAGTGTCAAGAAGCAAATAGAGAAAAATAGGCAGATGAATCAACTGAGGGATGATCGAAGAGTTAACAAAGAAACCGGTAGGGTTGACTGAATAATTCTATGAAAGAATTATTCAATCAGGCGTTACTTTGCGGAGGTACTAAAAAGTTCATTGATTTCTATAAAGGTCTTTAGTTTTTTTTTTTATTGTGGTTGACATGACAAATATTTTAAAAATAAACACTAAAGGTATTAAAGTAAAACCAAGTGGTGACAGTTAAAATCAATAAAAAGATTTTATTATAATGTTGAAAAGGGTCCATTAAAAATAAATATGTACCTATTTGTTTTTTAAGTAAATTGTAACGACCCACGATGTCTACTGCGCCCTTTTTTAAAGTAACAAAGTGAACTATGTACAACAACATGTCCTTTACCAGAATAATGGACGCAGTAAATTTTAATGGCCAAGTACTCATTAGATCTCTTCGTGAATAAACTCCATTTAAATATCACGCACAGTCATTATGAAACCATTCGGAACGTTTGTTTCACATTAAAACTAAGTAGGCATTATCATAAATTTCTTAGAAACTACGCATTCATAAACGCAATTTAGAACCAGTTCTGCGAGCTCGGATTCTGTAAAACTTACATTATTAACATTGTTATTGTAGATTTGCTATTGGCATTCCTTTTGCGCGTCATTTTGCGTAGGTTTTTATTCAAGTATATAGTTATTTTACTTTATGTATTTCATTTTTAGCAATTAAAATAAAGGATAAACTTAAAATACCTACATAAGAAAATTAGGTATTTTAAGTTTAGGTTAGTTTTATTTTAATTTCTAAAAATGAAATACGTACATAATGTTGTCGGTCATAATAATTTAAAAAAAACTTAAATGGAAAAATTATAAATTTTATAAGAAACAAAAACCCTCTTTTAGTTTTTTTTTTTAACTTTGTACTTTGATGTTTTGAATGTGTTTTAAAATGCATGCTTGGAGGAACTTAACTGAACAACAAAGTTCTTCTAACAAAGGATACGAGTAAGTGCCTTTGTTAAATACACATAAAAATAGGCATAAAATTCTGAATACCTAATTATCTTCCTACACACTTATTAACATTACTCAAATGTCAAGGATACAGAAGAAGCCCGTACACTACCCAATAATTGGGCACTGGAAACTTTTCAAAAAATTTAGCCTCCAGCCAAAAGCTTTGACAGCCATCATCAATGACAATGACTACTAAACAGTCACCAATTAGCGTGGGTCGTCAGTAATGAATGCCTTATGCGTCGCACGCGCACCTTATGTGGGATACACAATGCGTCTAAGTTATGCTGGTATTGGCATTACTTATCAGGACCGGCCGTAGGTTATTGATAAATATTGGTTAGATTATGTTAAATCCTTCGTTGTTAATTTTAAGGGTTCCATAGCCACAGGAACCAACGAAGCCATAGGGCAGTCTTTCGAGTTGTAGTACAAGAAAAATACATTAAAACTTAAAACAATAGGACAACCCCTACATAATCTTATACAGGGTGTCTTTGACCATGGGGCTTTTAATCTAAGGTTCAACTCTACCCGCATAACTGAGCTACTTTTGTTCTGAAACTTTGTAAAAATATGACCACTGTTAATTTCATCAAATTAAATGTAATTTTCAACGTATGCAATACAATACTAAATTAACAGCACATATGTTTATCATCAAACATTAGTTAAATGCCCCCGTACAGCCAGCGATAATTCCGCCATGTCCGATATACTGATTTATCGATTAAACTTTGAGGATCAATAAATGACGTAAATTTGACTTAGTAAAAAGAATAAAAAAAGAAACATCGTGCCGAAAAAAGCAAAAAGAGTCAGACTCAGCGTATTTCCACAGCAATCTGCAGCGCTGGGTTCCAGCAATGAGTGGTTTTTAGTACCTAAGTAGGTAGACTCTTTAAATTTTCATAGAAAAGTAGTACGTATTACCTACTACGGCCGCTATAAGAAATAATCGAAATAAAATAAGTAGAGGTAGAAATAAAATATTTATAAACATGTTTTCCCGGCGTTTTTTGCTCGAACTTTGTAATGGTCTTTGAATGTAGCATTTTCGTGAGCAATGCGACTCACAACTTGCTTGTTTTACTTTGGCGTTTTTCCGCACTCTGTATAAAGGCATGGCATCTCTAGCGCACATTTTTTAAGGCATTCATGAGAACATATCCTCGAAGTGCAAAAAAGTTCTGGTAATTATGTGTAGTTAAAGCTAAAAACGTATAAGCTAAAGCCATTTAGAGGCGTGCGTTGAGTTCTTTAAGGAAAAAATGTTTTTATTCGTTCTTCAAAGTAATTTGTGATTAAATGATTATTTTTTGATTTGATGCATGCATATTTTTTATAGTTTTTAGATGACACGGACTTGGTTTTACTTAATAGCAATAAAAAAATACGTTTATTTTAGTAAATATCATTTAAATAGGTACCTAGGTTTAAAAAATTGTTCATAAAAATTAATTATTTTTTATTTCAGTACTTGACGAGCAAAAATGAAGTAACAAATAAAATCGATCGTCCGATCGATAAATCAGTGCAACAATAATGTGCAATTGCTTTGAAACCTTAAAATGCATCCAAATCGATTTATTCTCGTATCAATCTACTTTGCTTAGATACCGTTTATGCATCACATAATAGAATGTCAATTTACTTTTTCACCAAAGATCTGGTTTTTTTTTCATTGCATCCGTGACGAAACAACGTTTCTTATTTCCTTTTGCAATAGGATGCTACATTGCATGGCGAGAAAGGCCAAAATTGACAAATTAACCCATAGGTATCTTCAAACAAAAAATATAATAATAAATTGAAAATAAAAATAATACTCTTACCTCTATATTTTTATCTAAGTATATATCTTAATATCATCTTGGCCACAAGCGTATAAAATCGCTCGCCGCTCCGCTCGTGACCCCGCCCGCACCCGTCACGCGTACTTACGCACTAACCGACCGCGACGCGCGAGATGCAATCTCATTCGTACAAACACATTTATCTCAAATTACATCGTTCATTTGCCACAGTTTTGAAACCAGTGTTTAAATGCAACGAAGATATTGCGATGTACTTGTAGGCTCCCTTAATCCGTCTGAAGTTTGAAATTAGGATTAATTATTATTATGTGTTTTTTAACGTTAGCTGATTTAATTTAGGTTCTCTTTTTTTCAATAGTTATGTGCATGGCTGGCAATCGTTGGCGTTTTCGATATTTTGGAATTATATGATTTTACGTACCTACGCCAAGTAATGTTTGATAATACGTATACGTACGTAGCTAATATATTACTGACATACATTATATTGGTGACCATTAAAGAAAGCTTTAAAAAGTTTAATAACGAGGTCAAACATAATTAACTCTTTTAATTCTCTCCGTCTTTCTACCTAGTCATCCACATACAACGACAAAAATCATGAGAGGCTAAAAAAATATATATCTTAATTAATGACGATCCAATCCAATCTCTCTCGCTGATTAAATCGTAGTCCGTACAGTTAACTATTACATAAAACGTGTTGAGTAACAGTTAATTAACTATTAAATAATTAGTTATACAACATACAAGAACGATGATTCAAGGGCATCGAAAATGATGATCGAATTGATTCCAGGGCGACAACAGCAATTAAATAACTGGATTTTAAGAGTTACGTTATTTTAATTTGCAGTGTAATAAATCGCGTTTTAAATTTGACGTTATTAAACGAAATTGCTCCTAGAACAATGTCATTTATATAGTAATAAATAACTGGTAGTCATTCAGTAATATATGTACGAAGTCCATCGGTTATGTTTTTTTTTATACGACTGGAAGGCAAACGAGCAAGTGGGTCTCCTGATGGTAAGAGGTCACCACCGCCCATAAACATCTGCAACACCAGGGGTATTGCAAACGCGTTGCCAACCTAGAGGCATAAGATGGGATACCTCACGTGCCAGTAATTTCACCGGCTGTCTTACTCTCCACGCCGAAACACAACAATGCAAGCACTGCTGCTTCACGGCAGGATTAGCGAGCAAGATGTTTAAAATTATCGTTCTTTTACTTTCACTTATAAACATACCTACTTAGTTAAAATTTATGAATTTCTGTTATAATTATTTTGAAGATTACGATTATTTATGAAGAACAAAGAGGGGTTTTTTTTTATATTTTACGCTAAGTTTATTTAACAAAACCTACATGTATGAAAAATACAATAGTTCCTATTCCGTCTAACAAACTTGGTTCAATTCCGTCCTGCAACCCAGGATTTCGCCCACAAAATGACTGAATCAGATTCTAATGTGCCACAGTTTCTAATCTATTTAGTTACTCTGACATGTATATACATTGTCATTGCAATTGTATTCGTTAAACTCTCATAATATAAAACTCATCTTGATCATGACTAAATGTTTTCATTTACATAATTTTATATATAAACAATTAAATTGTAGCCGTTTAAAACCTTTACGTCTGATATTTAACTCAAAATATAGTTTTATAAACGATTATAATTATCTTTGTAGAGTCATGGCGAGCTGAATACTTCCTACTCTATTAATACAAACAAGGCCATATAAAAACTGTTTATGCTTCGATATCAAAACTATTAACTATTGGTCGGCTGACATGAGGGCCTTCATGGGGGCCTTGTCGTCCCGGCTGATAGAGACCTCAGGAGACCCCAGAGTTGGCGCTTACCTCTCCCAGCGAATTTCTCTGACTGTACAGAGAGGTAATGCCGCCAGTGTGTTGGGGTGTATGCCGCAGGAGGGCCTCTTAGATGGTGTTTTCTTTTTATAGTTTAGGTATATTTATGTTGTTTTTATTAAAAAAAATTCCTATCATATTATTGTATCTTGTGTTGTGAATAAATAAAAGTTAATAACAATGACAAAAAAAATGTTAAGTTTAACATTACGATGAAATTTGTTAACACTTTGTTAAAATTTGTGAGAGCTATTCCAGAGGTTCCGAGGGAACAGCGCGCCATAACCGAATTCCACGCGGACGAAGCCGCGGGAAAAAGCTAATACATTATACGTATACATACTACAAGTCAGTACGAATACAAAATTTATGTCCTCAATCCGAGTGCCCGGTCACAGATATATATTAAATTAACTTAACTAATAAATACCTACTTTAAAATAGATTAACAGTGCCGCTAACTTACCTACATAATGGGATGTACAATTTAAAAACCGTTATAAATGTAAGAACTTTGTCAAAGGAATTTAGATGATAATATCATCATTTACTAATAATTAAGAAGGCCAGTACAACTTAGGTATACAAAGATATATTTGAATGGTTAAATAGGTAGTTTCATGACTTTGTTTTACCTCTTCAGTTTAAGCTTCCTTTGTACGTTCAAGTATCTCAAAGTTTGTCCATTGTATTTTGTTTCTTTTTTATTATACAATAAAGAGTTAACATACGTACTGTTAGCAATAAAATTTCAATTATGTTGTAATATTGTATACAAACATTTTGTAAAATTGGTGAGAGCTAAGTATCTCAGCATTTTTAACTAGGTATACTCGTATAGGCAGTAAAAGGTAGTTGTTGAATTTAATTTCACTGAACTAAAAGAATTTCTTTGCTCACCCGCGACCTAATTCATTGATATGGACGCCCGATTCAATAAATTATTTAACTTCACTTATTAATACATTTAGAAACATTCCTTTACTAATAATTGTTATATTGACTATGTATTAGCTAAGTTGAAGGTTAATTAAACAATTATATTACTGCAGTACCCTTACGTGGTTTGATTCAGTACCTATATACTTTGTTATTGTACCAAAGGAAATAAATGGTTATTGAGTTTGAACTTGAATATAATATCCTTTCAATAAACGTGAAATACTTCTATTATGTAGATCTACTTTACGAATACTTGTTTTTGTTATGTAGTATTCATTATAATTGACTAAACTACACAAAATACACGGGGATTATTATAATAATGTGTGTAATTTTAATGTAGCCCGAGCTTTACGCAAACACTAACATTAACCGGTACTACTCGTAAATATTAACCACAACTAACCGCAGTTCGCAGCCGCTGGCTTCTGTCACTGTAATTTAACTTTATCCCGTCAAAATAATGTGTAATTTATAGCTAACATTATATTAAAAAAAATCTTGACATAGGCACTCTAGTATTATGTCAATATAACATTTAAAACTTTCATTGGCTTCGTCATGGTCAGTCTGCGTCATGGATAGGAGAAAATGCGAATCTATTGTTAGAGTATATCATAATAACATGTTTTTAACCCCCGACGCAAAAAGAGGGGTGTTATAAGTTTGACACCAATGTCTGTCTGTCTGTGACATCGTAGCTCTCTAACGGAATGAGCGATTGATGCGGTTTCTTTCCGTGAAAGCAAGTTTCCTAAACATCACACAAAATAATACGAGTATAATAGTCGCTTTGTGAAGTCTTGTTGTAGTGTTACTAATGTTGTGTTAACAAAATGCAGTACAGGTTGCAAATAGAGAACGATCATAGTCAAAAGTAGCTTTAGTTTGTACTTTTGTCACCTTACTATCGCCTGTATTAGTTCGTACATGATTACTTAATACGATAAAGGACCGAAAGACATAAAATTGGTCAGCTACCATTAACGCCACATAAGGCACCTACCAACATACACAACCAACCAACACATACTGCAACATACTACAATTACTAATACAAAATTAATGTCCACAATCTAAGTGCCAGGTCAAATTAATTAAATTAATAACTACTTTAAAATAGATTGACAGTGCTGCAAACTTACCTACGTAATGGGATGTTAATTTAAAAACCGTTATAAATGTAAAAAAAATAAAAATGAATTCAGATGATGATATCATTTATTAACTAATAATTGAGAAGGAAAGAACCTACCTATAATTTCATTGTTAATTGCTATAACATTTCTAACAGTTAAATCGGTATTTTTATGACTTTGATTTATCTTTTCAGTTAAAACTATAAGCAACCAAAATTATATTGTATCTTTAACCCTAGTTAAGGTTAAGTTTACCTAGTAAGTAATAATTTCCTTCAATAGCGTAGTACCTAATGTGTGTTTTAAACATGAAACTACCGTGAGACTCATATTAAATGATATTGTAACGGATAACTCACGTCTTAAACCGAGTTTAGCTCGACATGTTTCGGGCTGTTTCGCATCTGCTTGTGCTTCTGAGAAGAAGGGCTGCGAAATAGCCCGAAATGTCGAGCTAAACTCGGTTTAAGACGTGATTTATCCGTTACAATATCATTTAATATGACCTAATGTGTGTATTATTATTTATTAAGAAGAAACTTAAAATTATGTTATTATTCCTTTAAGTTGATATTTTCCTGTTGTAACTATAACGAAACTGTCAGATATAAGAGTGCAGATACAAATCTAAAATTAAATCTTTAACAAAAACCTCCACAAAAACCATCAGGGTTACTCTTAACCAAACTAAATCAATTACTCACAATTTATTTACATTTTTAACTTCCTTGATGAATCACATGACGCAGTTATTCACCACGAATTATTTATAGCATAAATTAGCTTTGGTGTTAAAAAGTAACCCTTGTCGTCTTTGGTTTTATCATCATGGTTTAAATTTTTAGACGACCAGATGGCCTAGTGGTTAGAGAACCTGACTACGAAGCTTGAGGTCCCGGGTTCGATTCCCGCGTCGGGGCAGATATTTGTATGAAAAATACGAATGTTTGTTCTCGGGTCTTGGGTGTTTAATATGTATTTAAGTATGTATCTATCTATATAATTATATTTATCCGTTGCTTAGTACCCATAACACAAGCTTTGCTAAGCTTACTTTGGGACTAGGTCAATTGGTATGAATTGTCCCGTGATATTTATTTATTATTATTATAAAAGAAAACTCACCGTTTTTTTTCCTCCAGTCTCCCAAGGATCGCCGAAAGCTGTTCCAGCGCCGCACCAAAGCCACATCTGCCCCGGACACCACAGACACAGAAACAGAACCCATAGACACGGAAACCACTACCAACAAATACACGAGGCGCGGCAACAACAAATTCAAGTCCCGCAAAGAAGCGTTGAACGCTGGCCGCACAGAAACGAAGAAAAATGAAATTGAAATTGGAACACGTCGACCATCTTTGAGCGGCGCGGCGCGCAGTGAGCGACCGACGCGAAACTTCGTGCGCCGGCGGCCGGGAGGGGCGAACGGTGAGTCCGGTTTCTGATATACAGCCTCTCTACATAATATTTGCGGTCGCGTTTCTCTGCGTTCGCTATTCGCAGGTATTTGCAGAGTTCCGTAGGTAGTCCTAGGGGGTGGCAGCCCGGGCAATCACCCAGGGGCTCGAATAACATAGGGTCGCCAACCACGATTAAAAATTAGGATTCGAAGTTGATAAACCAGGAAAATGCATTTAAAAAAACAGGACGCAATACCGAGCAGCAAAATGTACAAAAATTGGTTAAACGAAATTCAAGTAATAATAATCATATTTTTAGTAAAATAATCTGAATAAATTTTCAAACATGAGTTGAAATCTAAAAAACAAACCATTTAAGTTTGTAGCATTTTTTTCACCTGAACTTACCAGGGCACTTAAAAACCCAGGACTTTTCCTAAAACTACCCAGGACACCCCAAAAAGCAGGATATGTCCTGGGAAAACAGGTTTGTTGGCAACCCTAGAATAACCCCTTGGAGCCATTCATAACATTTTCATTTCGGGTAAACACCTGATGCTGCATCAGTAATATACACCTTTTTTGATTCAGATATATCGCTTAAAGAACCTAGAGTCCTGTAAAGGTTTACGGCCCAGAGCTTCCCAACGATTAACTGTCACTGCTACGTCGTAGGTAGGAGTCTAGAGTTATCTGTCAAGAGACTGTTGAACCAAGAGCGAAACTTTGATAGACAGGTGATTTCTTTTAATATGATATTTAAATGTCTCGAACTGCGATCAGTTCTGGAGATCAAGAGACTACTTCCCTACAAATTAAACTATTTTTTATAAATGCAATCTGAAAATTAATGACATTATCTTATTTTAGATGATTTACTACCACCACTTGTTTTTTTTAATTTAATATGACTTCATCATCATATTACCATAGGTACAAACTAATTGTTACAAAAAATAATTACATGCTGTACCAATCAGGTACATACAAATAATAACATCACGACTTTACTAATAGCGGCAGTGGCCAAGAACAACATTGGTACATTATTGTACTTTGAACCCTGGACATGACCAATTGATCTACGATAAGATTTTCCATGGAAATCGTGACGTTATCAAAGCGAAGGTCTCACTAGCAGTCGATCGCTTGTTGTTGGTAGCTGCCTAGCTGCGGTTTCTATGCACCTTCTCAAATCACTTGCTTGCTACTGAATGTTATGATGTTATTGTTACAAAGGTAAGGCATAACATGGCGCTTGAAGAGAACTCTATTGTGGCCTAGACAAGGGTGCTCTAAAATGACATTAAAAAATACATTAATTCTTTAATTATTCTTTTCCTTCTTCATCATCATCCCATCATCCCAGCCTATATACGTCCCATTGCTGGCACAGGCCTCCTCTCAGACAAGATACCCAGATAGATGTACCGGATACTTGTTGTAATGCTGTCGTTGTGGCAGCGCACCTACCGTAGTAAGTATAGTTTAGTTAGTTTTAGTTTGGTTGGAGACTGAAAACCAGCGACCTCGCTGAGTCTCATGTCCATTTTGCCTCACTTCATAATGTTATCTGTCTTGTATTGTATTTTATGTTTGTGATGGTGAATAAAAATTTCTATTATTATTATTATTATTATTATTTAAATAGGTAAAGATCTGCTCAAAGAGTTTGTTTGACGGAGCAAGTTGTTTTATTGCTACTGACACGAGAGAACAGAAAAATAAAGCTGCGGTTGGAAATTGAACGCACTTTCTTATAATTCCTTGACGCCTGATAACCAATATGTGTCTCAAGTAAGTACCTAATTAAACGCGTATTGTGTGAGAACATAGACCGGCATTAATTTGAATCCCATCTTGATTCCAAGAAAACAAAAGACAATTACTTCAGTAATTTCTGTCAATTTAAAGACATTTAAGTACCTTGCTTCACCGCATTTTGCATTAACATGGAAAGTTGTTTTAAACTGTAAACTATAAAGAATGACGTAAAGCAGTTGAGGATGGCTCGAGATGAAAGCTTGTGGTCGCAACCACGGCCGTTATGTGACAGATTACCGAGCAACATTCCGGTTTCTAATTGATTCTAAAATACTTCTTCAACCAATTCATCCAAGTGCTGAATATATTCCTTATCAATTTGAAGACACCCTGTTTGTTCAAAGACAAGTACAGTCATTCATCATTAAATATATCAGGGCACGTACCTACTTACGCGATTGATAATACGGTCGCTTGCAGACATTCATGGGCACCTAAACAACTCCAATATATATAAAGAAAGAAAGAAAGAAAATGCGTTTATTGCCAACAATTAGGTAGGTATATAATAAATATTACACAAGAAGGGTACCTAATCTAAAAATTAAGTTACTTGCTAACTATATACATGAGGAATTAGTACAAGTACTCGTACCTATGCATGCATCACCATAGGATCGGGATAAGTGTGCCATAGATGTCATGGCCCTAATGCCCCTAGCTGGCGCGGGTGCTTTTAAACAACGTTAATGATTGTAGTGTTTGGGATTTTTCGCGAAATCCTGAAATTTCAATTTAACTGCTAAATCATTATCATTAGGTATACGCGTGCGAATCCGCGGATAAAAACTACTTAATTTCATGTTATTAATGCAGCAAGTGGTTGACCGCCACTTGTGTTTCAGTGACCTAGACATTTCGCATCCCTCCTTACATGGCGTTGTTGATTGCTGGAGGTCGACGACGTGTCATCTTAACGTCTTAAATTGCAAAAATTTGATGTTGCTGCATTTAGGGTAGCTTTGATAGTATTTTTACTAGCGTACCTACCATGTAGTTGCAAATATGGTCAGACCTAATGTAAGTATAATGTTTTCAAGTTTTTCCGTTAAAATCTCGAAAAATAGACGAAATCAATCGACGACTTGTGGAAATAACTCGCTACTACTTTTATGTCTGAAAACCGTATTGTTCAGAAATGTAACGGGAGACCGTGGTCGCCGGTTTGACCTCTCTTTCACGCTAAACCGACTGCACAGATTTGGTTGAAATTTGGTATCTTCAAAGATAGATCTCTGGAAAAGCTTATTAGCTACTTTTTATCCTAATTTTCTCACGGGAAAATACTAAATCTAACGAAATGAATTAGCCACGCGTGCTCTACATACAATCTAAATCAACGATATATTTTTTTGGGAATTTGCAAGGGAATTATTCAGTAAAATCAATGAATTTTAATTCAACTGCCGGATTCAACGCTTTACATGAATAAAGCCACGATTTAAAGGCTGATATAATCGTAGTAATATGTATAACCTAAGACGTACGCTACTCAAACAGCTGTAGTGGAGTAAGCTAGGTGCCATTTACTTACGGTAAATTTCACTTTCATGCAAACATACTAAGAACGTAACTGCACGACGTGCATTGTTAGTTACTACAATATGCAATGAACCTTGTTTTTTATTACTCAGGGTCTTTACCTGACTAATTGTGTGTTTACATGCTTTTCCGGCAGATTTAAATATACAACTATATGTATTCAAGTTAACAAGTGCTAGCATTATGCGAGTTAAGTACCTAATCATTAGTGTGGGGTGACGAATAATAATTAATAATTAACTGATAATTCGACTAATTCTTTGAAGGAAAATTTACCTGCTAGAGCTGATTTACAATAATTTAGGTCCTGTGAACTACTTAGGTATCATTAAGGTTAAGATATTCGAGTTTTTTTTTAATAAATATATTCGTACACCTAATATACTACCGTTCGAAGATCCTATTGAAGCCGGGACCCCAAGCTTTGTACTCAGGTTCTATAACTCGGCTATCATATACATACAGTCTTCGTATTTTACGATTATTATCATTTTTTTCATTCATAAATTAACTAATGTTTTCCCCCTATTGACTTTGGTTTTACATACATGACTCAAAAATGACCATAACGAAATATCGACTCAAGCATCGTGTCAAAATGTAAAAAATAAAAATACCGCAATCGATTTAATTACAATACTTTTTCCTGTGAATGTAGAAAGTACACAATTATGAATGTGACAGCAATAAAGTTTCCCCGATATTTTAAGGTGTTTGTCAAAGTTATTGCGAAATTAAAATCGTCATGAAAGTGATCGTAAGTAAGATAAGAAGGTACTTTGAAACCGAATAATTATAAAATATAGTTGTTCGATACAGCGCCATCTATAGTTCATCTGCTGAACTACATAGCTTGCTAATTAATAAAAATGATCGATGCCCGTTGACATTCATGAACCTCATTAGTTACAAAATAAAAACAAAATGTGGTGGCGCTAGTATCGCGCATCAATATAAATAAGGTTTTTAAGTTTGTCACTGTTCCATTGCAATCGGCTTCGGAGTAAAAAGTCTAAAAAACCAACCGATCTCTCATTTCGGGCACCCAATTTTACAATACTTGTGTGTGTTCACGATAACACGAAATCAGATGAATGAAATATCATGACTACAGCCATTAGTTGCAGATATCTAATGGATTTAATACAGTAAACAGTTTTGCGACTTATTTGAAACCGTATTATGTATTCACTAATTGTAACCCGCACGCGACTGCATTTATCTGCGGAAACTTTATATTTTCTCGGGGAATAAATAACATATTTTATGTTACCTAATCGCTAATCACGGGCTTCAAGTGACTTTTATTAATTACATTTTTAGAAAGTAAAAAAGGGTACAAATACAATTAATTCAAATACTGCCGAACCCTCCATACATATACAGAAACGGACGACGGGAATAGATAGATAGATTAAATCAGTCGTGGTAAATTATGAGGCACTCGTACTTACTTGTTGAAACTAACTTGTTGAGTATAAAAAGTGGTTAGTGGAGACAAATGGAATAGCAACGGATTTCTAATAAATATTTGCAACGTTCTCACGCGATTCACTGAGCTGTGCTGTGCCAGGCCAGGTACAGTCACCAGCACCAATATCTGACACAGCAAAGCGTGCATAAATATCTGATATGACTCCACTTCTAGGGCCGGTAGGAGTATCAAATATTTTTACAAGCTCCGCTGTGGCAGATATTAGTGCAGGTGTCTGTACATGTAATATGTAACTTGACAATTTATTGCTTGTTACTTGTTATACATATCACATTTGTAATTTATGATTTACTGGCTGCGCCCGCGAATTCGTACCGTGCGTGGAATAAATGTATCTCAAGCTATCACAAAATACTACGTTATTCTGTTTGTCGTCGTTCAAATGAACCCACCACCTGCCACCAGAAACCTGCCAGGATCATCTTCGTTGTCTATGTGTTTCTTTGTCAAAAACAGTATTTTCTCAAGAACGCGTGGAGGAATCAAGTTGAAATAAGCATAAATTGTAGCTGTGAGATGTTGTATTGACACAGTAGGTAAATTCGTGTCTAGATTTCTGTCCAGCAGTGGTGTAAGGGTTATAGCACGCAGCACGGATTGCTGAGGACCTGGGTTCGATTCCCAGTGCTGGTCTCTTTTTCTGGTTTTTCTGTGCATCCATGTCTCAGTTTGTATTTTCGATATGGTTTCACGGGATACCCGTAAAAGTAACAAATTTGGAGTTGAAATAAAAAATACAAAAAGACTCCAAAAAACCAATCCTAACTTGATTGCTTAGTAGCGACATCTCTTGTCTGGGTGAGCGGTTAGTTCCGAAAGAATGTGACGTCTCGACGAAACATAGATGTCGCTTGTGCTGCTGCTTAAGTAGCATAGTAGAAATAAGCAACCTGAGATATGTATGCATAGGAAAAATTCGTGTCTAGATTCCTGTCCAGCAGTAGTGTAGGGGTTATAGCACGCAGCACGGATTGCTGAGGACCTGGGTTCGATTCCCAGTGCTGGTCTCTTTTAGTTTATATTTTGATACAGTAGGTACAGTCACCATTATAAACATCGCAGACATCAAGACGACCAAAATATTTGAACACGCACTTAAGTGACTGACAATATGATGGTGTTCATTGATGACGATGTTTGTGAGCATCTAGACAGCTCCGGCTCTTATAAAGGTGACTGGTCAGTTCCTATATAATTAAAGTGTATCCATTTAAAAGCGAACACTTACTTTCACATACTAACATGCATATTAAAATGGAATCGCTGTAATTCAGTCAGTAATAATCGTGTATTTAAAAGAGACTAGCCTAGCGGGAAAGTTTTGGGGTAGTTTGATCTTTTCAGTTGCTTATGTTTTGAGAGTAAATCCGAATCTGAGGTTTGCTAACAAAATTTCGTGACGTAGGTAACATTAAATAAAAAAGTTCCAAAATACGTACTTACATTTATTTTTATTTTTTGCGTTTAAGTTATTAATTATAAATTTTGAAACCTCATTAAGCTTTGGAATCCTAAAACTAAGGCGAAATGAAAACAAGTTTCACAGCCGCACTTACTATTAGGTTCTTGTATTATTTATTTATGCCCCATTATTACAGTCCGACAAAGCAAAGATTAAACCGATATTTCGCAAAGAATGTAAAGTACAATACAGCTACGCATTTCATTACATAAACCTCTACCGGTAGTGGCTTTAATTGTTTAATTGATACAGGTCGATATGTGCGCAACACATAACATAACGCACTTTTTCACGGTCGGTATCAATTCGCACTGTTGTAACTGTAAACAATAGAACATGCATGTTATTTTCCGTGATAAATTTGGCAATAAGTAATTATGTTTTTTTTATAATTTTATCATCTCATCTCGGCCTATATTCGTTCCACAGCAGAGCACAGGCGGCCTCTCAAATTAAAAGGACTTAGGCCGTGGTTCCCACGCGGGCCCACTGCGGATCGGGAACTTCATACACACCATTATTTATTTGCACATGTGTGCCCCTGCATACCTTTTTTCAATGTTTTTCTCCACCGTAAACATTATGGTAAATTTAATATGTACACAGGTAGGTGTAATACAGAGGGTCGCGCCTTCATAAAAAAGTACGAAACCCTCGTTGTGCGCATCCGACTCACACTCAGATGGTTTTTAAAATTTAAACGTTAAAATTCTAATTTTTATCATCGAAATACGTTAGATAGTGACTGAACAACATTCAATACTTCATTAACGCACGTAATCAATAATCACAGTAGAGCGGTGAATTACTCCCGCAGCCGTTTCGCATGTCGGAGAAAGTTCTGGGTCAACAATCACTGCCGCTGCGTACGCGCAGGTTGCGCAACGTGGGAGCGCGGCGCTATTGTCGGCCGCGGGAGAAATGTGGGAGAACCGCAGAACTTACTAAGACTAACTACTAAAAACTACTAACTACTGCTAAAAACTACTAGAACTAGAATAGAATAAAGGTTAACTGGATATTCCTTTAATTAAGGGATAAGTTCGCCTTTGTACATTGCATTATCTTATTATTTATTCATTTTATATGCGTGTTCATGTAGAATAAAGAGTTTTACAACGAAATAGAATACTATAAGATTTCTGACTTTTAAACTCACTTTTTAAGGCATGAGCTATGGCCCAAGACCTCTTATTTTGAGTGGAAAGCTGTACCCTTAATAGGATGTACAGTCAAAGAAACTGAGTTGCGTACCAAGATGGAACCTTTGTGCTACTAATGTCATATTGACATCTCTTATACATCTGACAGAGAAATCAAAACGAAATTGATTATGAAAAGGTCCCACCTTGATACGTGATTCAGTTTCCTCAACAGACAGGCCGAGATGATGATGGTGAGACTCACACTTTTTCGGTTTCTTGTGCAGTGGTAGTGTATGGCACGCAGCACGGCATGCTGAGGACCTGGGTTCGATTCCCAGCGCTGGTCTCTTTTTCTGGTTTTTCTGTGCATCTATGTCTCAGTTTGTATTTTCGATATGATTTTACGGAATGACCGTAACAGTAACAAATTTGGAGTTGAAATAAAAATACAGAAATACTCCAAATAACCAATCATACTTTTTCAGTCCTTAAGAAAAGGTTGACTGGACGAGATCCCTTAAAGGGCAAGGACAAGTTGGCCTTCATAGATTTATCTCAAATTATTTAATAGTTTGCATTCTATAGGTTATATACCTAACTCGCTTCTCAAACGTGGCTATATTTATCTGCAGTTAGATCAAGATGGTATACAGAACCAGTTCTGCAGTGAGCTATGGCGATGCAACGCAGAGAAAGCTGCGGTCAAGTGTACCGGGATGCTGCAACTGCGCTTTCATTGCCATCAATAATAGACACAGAGAAACATAGACTAGACCATGATTGTACATATCTAGTTAATTCAGTATTCAGTATTTATTTATTGCAACACCTTTTACAAAAAAATATTAAAAAAATTGTTGGAAAAGTTAGTAAGTATAAGTATATCTTGTTTTCTCACAAACAAATACAACTACAAATATCTTTATTTTGCGTAAAAATGTGGTACAAAAGCTGGTATTACATCGTCATCTCATTAGCTTCAGTACCTAAATTAGTTAACTGAAATATTCCAGATGTAATAATAAAAAAGTGTCGTGAAAATGAAGAGGCCTTTACCCAGCAGTGGGCGGATGTGGGCTGATTTGATTGATTGATGAATAATAATAAAAACGGCCAAGTGCGAGTCGGACTCGCGCACGAAGGGTTCCGTACGTACCATCTATACAACATTCATTAGACATTAGCAAAAAAATCACGTTTGTTGTATGGGAGCCCCCCTTAAATATTTATCTTATTTTGTTCAAATTTCAAATTTCAAAATTTTTAATCATTTATTCAGTAAATAGGCCGCAATGGGCACTTTACACGTAATTTTTTAAACTACCAGCGCTTTCGGAAAGACCATCATTGCCAAGAAGAATGCGCCGCAAGAAACTTCTTAGTATATGATGTTATAGCGGTCACAGTTATACATAATCTGTGAAAATTTCAACTGTCTAACTATCACGGTTCATGAGATACAGCCTGGTGACAGACGGACGGACGGACAGCGAAGTCTTAGTAATAGGGTTACCATTTTTGCCCTTTGGGTACGGAACCCTAAAAAAACCTAGGCAAAGATGCTCTAGTGAATACTGCCTTATCGGTTCTTATTTATTCTAATGGGCCACACCAGTTCCTAACGACGTATAAAATCTAGCATAAAAATATTTCCCACAATTATGTCGCCAGCACCGCAGTCATCATAATTCCGAGCATTGGGCAATATGCGAAATTTCGCCACCCGCCCTGTGCGTGGGAAATTGACCCATTTCTTAACTGATATAAGCCCTAATATGCCGTCTCACGAGTTGTTGTAACGCCATTCTTGAATGTGCACCTGCTGGGAAACGGATGTTGGACGTTTTGTGTGTTTTAATTCTAAACGTGGGTAAAGACAATACAATACAATACAATACAATAACTCTTTATTGCACACCAATACAGTAAACAGTACAGAGAAAACAAGTATATACATAGAGATTTTCTAAGGTAAGCAATAGGCGGCCTTATCGCTTCAGAGCGATCTCTTCCAACGCTCGTGGACAATGAGGTGTCACGTGAGGCTGTTCTAATTGGTGGTGATCGTTGCTACCCAACATCTACAATAAGATAAGAGGTAGATATACTTATTACAAAGGCATCTATACATATAATAGAGCTGAAGAGGGTCGAAAGTCTGTACACGGAAGATAATCGAAAAAAAGTTGCCTGGGGATACTTATTAGAATCGATAACAGAACACGTTCCAACAGTTTTTAGAGTTTTTGTCTGTTTATTTGACCGCGCATTACGTGAAAATCGCTGAATCGATTTAGATGAAATTCGGTATACCTACGATAGTCTGAGTCCCGGGAAAAGACATAGGATAGTTTTTGTTCCGAAAAATTGCATAGTTCCCGCGGGATAGCGATTAACAGCTAGTTTCTAATAATATTTGTTTTTTATTGGCAGTGCAGTGTATAATATAGAGAGGTATTGTTTTAAATTGAAAACTTTCACATATTTCAATGACCTCAAACTGCCTACAACGATCTCTAAATATATCAGTAAAATATACATAACGCTTGGGTAAAACGTCATTTCCCTTATTATCAAGTGCACGTGAGCGAAGATTTTTGATAAGTTCAGTTGCCATCTACCTATATGATCTGTGCTAGACAGCACACTCTTTTCTGTGACACCAAACAGGTAAATTATAGGAGTTTCAAAAATATTCTCATCTGAAGACACCATATTCATATATTTATGGCTTCTGGACCGATTTCTATGATAGCAACTGTACATACCTACTTTACTCTTTACGACATATAACCAATTCGGATAAAGCTTTCGACATTTTCATGATCCAAATCGTACGCGTTAGTTCGAATATTTGATCTACGTGTCATACGCATTAGTTCACACGTCAATACAAATCGATGATTGTGAAACGATGGAGAAATGCTCCGATTAATCGGCGCCGCTGAGAACACCATTGATCTGATTCTATACTCATTGCGCGTGCGCCCTTGTTCTCGCGGCTGTGGCAACTCTGGGCCCAGCACACTCACCTTTGTTGCGAACATGAAGTATATACCCGAGCGACCAAGCTTAACTCAGGCAAACAAGGTGACTTTTGAGTACATTAGTGAATTTTCCTGAGCTGAGATAAATCAATTAAGTTAGGTACAATCTAACTTAATCGATCTATTATATTTTGTAGTTTACCAATTTAAATTAGGTAGATACAAAGAGTTACTACATATTTTGATTTTTTATAGGCTGCGTGCTTGGCCCACTGACACCTTATGTAATGTTTTTGTTATGGCCTACAACACTGATCGATTAGAGATTGTAGTTTGATTAATATCTTGATTTATTGCTAAGTGCCTGTTTGATTGTTTTGAATCGATTGAGACTTATGACTGTGTGTTGGACTTGCTGAGGTTTGAAGAAATAATGGATCTAACTTTTTACTTCATAATGCTGTATCATAAAAAAAATACAGAAAACCCTAGTGTCTCTAGTGGTCTTAGAATCTGTGAAGTAACTTAAAGTTCAACAATCGGGACCCATTACCAAGAATTTTAGAGCTGGTCGAGATTTTGAATGGGTCCCCACCGTTGAACTTTAAGTTAGGTATGTAGGTACTTAAGACTCGACCAGACCACAAGTTTGATTATTATATTTTGAAATGTTTTTAAGGCAGCAGGTGGTAGGACCTTGTGCAAGGTCCGCCCGGATTGCTACCACCATCTTGCTCGCTAATCCTGCCGTGAAGCAGCAGTGCTTGCACTGTTGTGTTTCGGCGTGGAGAGTAAGACAGCCAGTGAAATTACTGGCACTTGAGGTATCCCATCTTAGGCCTCTAGGTTGGCAACGCATCTCCAATACCCCTGGTGTTGCAGATGTTTATGGGCGGTGGTGATCTCTTACCATCAGGAGACCCACTTGCTCGTTTGCCATCCAGTTAAATAAAAAAAAAGGCAGTGGGTTTTTTATTTTTTAAATTATCAAACAGGTTCATCATCATCATCATCATCTCAGCCGTAGGACGTCCACTGTTGGCCATGGGCCTCCCCCATACTTCCCCAGACTTCCAGTTGCTTCGGTTGGAAGCGGTTTGATCCACCGTGAATCCGCGGCTTTAAATAAATAAAATAAATAAATAAATATCATGGGAACTTGACACCAATTGACCGAGTCCCAAACTAAGCAAAGCTTTTCCTTCGGACACTAGGCAACGGATACACATACTTATATAAGTAAATACATACTTAAATACACATTAAACATCCAAGACCCGAGAACAAACATACATTACACATACATGCAGGCGCCCCAACAGGGCATCATTTTTTATAATTTTTTGTAAAAGGTGTTACAATAAATAAATACTGAATACTGAATACTGAATACTGAATACTGAATACTGAATACATATTATACATACAAATATCTGCCCCGGCTGGGATTCGAACCCGGAACCTCAAGCTTCGTTCTCTAACCACTTTGCCCATCCGGTCGTCATCAGTCCATGTTGTTGGTGGACGTCCTACAAACAGGTTAAACATCCGTTTATTACTCCACATTCGATAACAAAACCCGATGCATTCTTATACAATGGCATCCCTTCAAAATATGACTACATAAGTAAGCACTTAAATACAGTTCACTACAGACCATTGTTTACCTTGATAATTGCCACTTGTTAGATGCATTGTGAGTTTTCCGGCTATTTCACGCCTGGCGGATGGTACACAATAGTACTTTATGTATTAGCATAGTTCTTTATGAATCGATACTGAGTAGTTATGATTTGCTTACAATAGCGAGCTAATATTAGCCGATTTGTAAGTTATTTGCTATACAAACGAGTCTATTGTATGTTAGACAGCCTATTTAACCAAAGTACATAACTTGATAGTGAGAACACGCGCATAGGTGCGTGAGATTTATAGTAATAGCTTTTTTTCTCAAGTACCTGTAACAAACAACCTAGTTTAGAATGGTCTTGAATCGATTGTCAATTACACGAGCAAGAGATCATGTTAAACGCTAAAGGGTCATTATTCAAACGTTAATATAACCGTCGTTATAAACTTTATAATCAATTTTCGTGGTACATTTTTTTAATAATATTTTAGACGTTCTATACTTTTACTAGACAACCTGTGAATTGTAACAGAATGCCCACGTGTTGATTGATTAAATAATAATAAATATCATGGGGACCAAGTGCAGACTGGAGATCATTGAGACCAAATCTGACCTCATCCCAAACTACTAAGTAAAGTTAGCACTATGGGAAACGGATAAACATAAATATTCGCTCATAATAATAATCATAAATTCTATTTTCCTACCAATATTATAAATGCGAAAGTTTGTGAGTATGTGTGTGCGTGTGTGTGTCTCTCTTTCTCTACTCCTTCACGTTAAAACGACTGGACGAATTCAGATGAAATTTGGTATGGAGATAGTTTGATAATTTGGGAAGGACATAAGATTTGTTTTATCCTATAGTTCCGCGGGATAATGATAAATGATTTCTACACAAACGAAGTAGCGGGCAACAGCTATTTTATGAAAGAAATTTTGTTCGTAATCTAGCCTTAAACATTGGCAGCTATTGACACTCAGGTCAATATAGTTACCAATGTTTCAGACTAGAGACTAACGTTTATCAACACGACTATTTTTTGCAGCCGGTCAACTTAGAAAGCGCGTTGAACAGCCATTCAACATCTCACTACAGCTGTCAGCTCGTTTTATGTCCATCATTGTCTTCGTTATATCATTAATCCAAGCGACTGTCGACAATTTGTAACCGTCGAGATATTTGCAGCAAGCTTGCACAATGTTTGCGTATCGTTTCGCGGCGCTAAGTAATATATTTGTCTTATCTTATGTGCGTAATCTTCCTCATTTCACCAACATCCTTCATTTACCAAGTTATAAAAACTAAGTATACACATTTAATACATTCCAATAGACTTTGAAAACAAGAGGTATAGATCCGTATTTTGACTACCTAATTAGATCGCATTTATCTTGCTTTCTCATCACTCGTAAACTTCAGTAAGCTAGATGATCTTTATACCGTTAAGTAAATCAATAACAAACTCGGAAATTTTTCTTCACAATTTTGTTAGCTTAGATGAGTGTTTATGGTAGGTAAATAATAAAATTATTTATTTATTTCAGACGCAAATTGGTCCATAATATTAGTAATACATGAATTTTATCCTAGTTTAGTGTTAGTAAGGCAGGTTTGACTCTCTTGACTGAGCCTCCACATCGAAGGGCAATCAAATTTACTTAATATAAACAGCTACGACTTTATGGTACTGGTTGCTGTTCCCCTTAAGACCCTGTTTGTTTACTTTATTCTATAAAATCGTTCTAGTAGGTATCGCTACATTGTGGGGTCACAATCCTAACAACTTACACGAGATCGATCGAACACCGCAATGTCTTGCTACTGGATCGATATTACTCGAATAATGTACGGGATTCCCAAACTTTTCAGTTTGCATCGCAATTATTGGTTTAGTATTTCGTCATGGCGCTCTTCCAGCTAGAGGCACTAGGTAGTTGAAATAAGTAATGGTGATTTTCGCTAGATTGTCTAAGTTTTCGGGGTAGTTTACCACGTGGCGCCCTTGGGTACACACCAGGGCGCTGCGGCGCATAGTTTGGGAAACCCTGATGTACATTGTCTATTTGCAGTTTTTGCGAATAATTAACAATTGTATTCTATTCTATTCTAAATGGTTAGGGCCTTACTCTACCTATCTATTATCGTAGTCAAAACTTTCTATGGTTTTCTAACCAGTTGGTCCTTGAAATTGTCTGTCGTCCATATGTAGGTACAGTCGACACTTTAGATGTCTAATCCGACGTGTTATTTGAATAGTCTGACAGCATTAACATGTAGGTTAATGCCGCATAATAAACAGCGTGTATTCAGAGCACAGACTTTCAATGTCAAGTGTGAAATGCATCACGCATTAAAAATGTGGATTACTGCTCATAAAAGTACTAATAAGCTTAGTGTCGTGGTTATTTATGTCTTTACATCCTAACACATTACTTGTTATTACTCATGCTTTATGAAAAGAAGTTTTCGACATAGTAAATAATGTGGTGTAGAGGAGATCGAGGAGAGTTGTGACTGAGGGAGGAGAGTCGTAACATTGTCGATTTTTGGGAATTTATTTACTGCTAGCAAGCTCGCAACAGCGCGTGTTTGACAGCTCGAGACTTGAACTAAAAAACGCGCGCTATTGCGAGCTCGCTAGCAGGTAATAAGTTCTAGAAAATCGACGTTGTCACAACTCTCCTCTGTAACAACTCTCCTCGGTCTCCCCTACTTAAATTGCCTGCGCGTTTAAAGAGGACAATTTAAAGTTATTAGCGCTTGTGTATTTAATTTGGATTTGTAAGGCCGCTTGTAGACGTCCGTTGTTTTCACCGGACACCGGACCGTTTTTTGCGGTGTTATATGGCTACGTCGTCGGACAAGTGTCCGGTGCGTATACACACATTCATTGTAAGCCATACAAAATCGCAAGTCCGGCAAAAAAACGGTCCGTGGTCCGGTGAAAACAACGGACGTCTACAAGCGGCCTAATGGATCGGCCTGATTTCAGTAAAGTGAATTTTGAAGTCATCCAACATACTACTTATTTTACATATGTACACAGAGTTTGCTTGTGTGCGTGCATGTGTATGTGAGTACGTGTGTGTTATATGTAGGTAGGTACAGTATTTTAAAATCGAATTAATTCATAACGGGAAAACCGTAAATACCTACAAAAATCCGGAAGTAAAATTTCTGAAGTTACCAATAGGTAGGATAATTATAATCTTACAGCAAGGAATAAAATAAAACTAAAATGAGCTTGTTTTTTTTGATACTTGATAATCAGATTGTAGCCTATTCAAACGAAAAATCTTATTGGCAATTAAATGTCTTATATGGAAGAAGTTCAAGAGTACTTACGAGAACAACAAAATTTTATTGTCCTCAGCCACGACCCCGCTGCCCTCGCCATCCGAGGTATCATCGACAGCGGCCCCCGCGGCCTCTCGCCGCCCGTTCCGCGTCGCCAGCCGCCGCCGGCCAGCCCCCGCCACCACCAGCACCACGCAGGCCTCCGCCCAGGCCTCCACCGCGGGACTGGCTAGCGAGGAGTCGCTTCAGGACATAGGCGATACAGGTAAGCAGAGCTACGGTTATAAAATATCATAGATTCTCAAACATAGTTCTTTTCATCAAGAGCCCAGTGTTCCTGTACTTATTAATTTAATCTGAATAGGTAGGTACATACAAAAATACACTTGAAAACAAATTCAATGTTGTTTGTAAAGATCCAATCCGCACTATACCTGCGCGGGCACTACGGCCCAAGTTCTCTCATTCTGAGAATTCTCTCTGCTGTGCCCAGCAGTAGGACTCATGTAGGATGATGATGATGAATTAAATAGACAACAACAATATTTGCGATATATGGGTAATAAATAATAGGGAATGCCCTTGATGGTAAATGAAAGAAATCCTGACCATAATAACTGACCAACGTCACCCAACGCAGACTCAATCGAAGACCCAGCTCTGGTTACCCGTGCAACGCCAAAGACATCGGTCAAGATCCAGCGTCGACCGCTGGTCTCCTTAAAAGACGAGGCGCGCGACCAGAACCCGTCGGCGACCAACGAGGAGGAACGGAAGCGGCAGAGCAAGAAATACAGCAGCAGCATCAAACAGA
The DNA here is from genome assembly GCF_025370935.1 of Choristoneura fumiferana. Taxonomy (NCBI): domain Eukaryota; kingdom Metazoa; phylum Arthropoda; class Insecta; order Lepidoptera; family Tortricidae; genus Choristoneura; species Choristoneura fumiferana. Next base: position 19,212,058 of record NC_133488.1, read on the forward strand.
ACCAGCTCGAGGAGCTGAAGACAAGGGGTCAGGAGACGACGACAGCAGGCAGCACCGCGGCAGAAGGTGAGATTGAGTTTTAACCTAGGAGTGAGTCTTCTAAAAATCACGCCTGCGAAAATATCATTCGAAGGTCGAATTTGAAATTTGGATTACCGTACGGTCAGTTGTAACAACTCCATCTCCTCAGGTCAATTCTCTCTAGGGTATTTGTTACTTATGAAAAATATCGTACTATTAGATGCTGTGTAGGTATACGCTATATTGTGACTCCAAGCAGACCTATGACAGATCAATGTAGGAAGGAAACTGAGAAGGTAGGATTGCCACATTTCGCGTTACGAAAATTACCGTTTTGATTAAATTTATAGCAGATCACATATTATACAGCCCCGGATCTAAGGGAGGGCAAACCGGGGTACTTGCCCCGGGCGGCAGTTTCATGTGGGCGCCAAATCCTTGAGACAAGAAATGAAGAAGAAAAGAAGAAAAATGCTACTCATTGGCAGTTTTAACAGTTTTTCTCAAACACTGACGGGAGGGGGCGCCACCATCAAGGTTTTGCCCCGGTTCGAAAAAAACGTAGATCCGGGGCTGATATTATTTATACCATTTGGAAATAGCTAGCCCTCGGGTGTAATCTAAAAAATCATTACAACGTAATTTTTTAAAACGGATTTACCATCGAGTCCAAATAGTTTACTAACGACCAAAAAAATTGAAGCACATTTGACGCATGACGAATATTGCAACACAGTACCATATTACACTTTTACTCTAAATCCACTTTTTGCTACAGACTACAGCGCAGAAACGGCGGTAGCAATTGCAGCACATCAACTCCTGATCGCCCCTGTTCCTAACATCCCCAATTACGACGAGGAATCGGAGCCAGCGAAGAAATCCACCGGGCAGACTATCTCCGATTACTCCTACACCAGCCCTCAGTACCCTGATTTCACTGACAGCAAAACTGTTTACTCAGAAGAATTCCCCAGCACAACTAACTTTGAATCGAGCTCGTTGAAGAATTACATATCAACGTCAACTGGTGCTTACGACGACACCACTACGTTCATACCTAAAACCACGTACAACTCTCCGAAACCCATCACAACACCAGTGTATCTGACTCTATCGAGATCACCGCTATCAACCCCTTCGGTGGTCAGTCAAGGGATCTCAGGGTCTCCTAGCTTGGGCCCGTCCACTGCTCAGTACCCAAGAGGCGGTGATAAATACACGAGCGTCCCGTTGGCAGAATTTGGGTACTCCGCAGCAGGATACAATGGACAGGAGCCTTCGTATTTCACGAGGGAATATCTGCTGGAGTCGCCCGTCACCAAGACATACGATGGTGAGTACTAACGTACCTATATAATATTGTACACCTCCTACGTATACTGGTACAAGTGACAAATTTCAGATTTTTAGTTTTTTGCAATTTTGTGATTAATATTTCCTTATTTACCTACCACAAAAAATTTGGACGGATATTCCTATTAGTTTTGGAAATAAAGTGACGTATATGAATGCATCTAACACCGTTTTGCTAATCGGTACAACGTATACTGAGGCAACCGACATGCACCACTATACGCGGCACCGATATTGTCGCGGGGCCGGGGAAGTCGAGTGTAACTGGCAGTTGCCTCAGTGTACGCGCTAGCCGTCGCTGCGTGCGGACCATTTAAACTGTTCTACGAGCACATAATTTGATAGTATATATAAAAAAAAACATGTTTTGGTTTGGCAAGACCACAATAGCCGTATTTCTCACAGACAGTCATGGAAACTAAATCCAATGTGAAACCTTTTCGTGATCTATTTCGCTATGATTTCTTTGGCAAATGTATGGGATGTCAACATAACATTGGTAGTACAACGGTTCCACCCCAGTACCAGTACGTGATTCAATTTTCTCGGCTATACCTACATGTACTCGTGCTAGAAATATAACATTGCAGTATTACATTGCATTTTGGTAGTTGAGCATCCCCAAAAAGAAGGCGAAGGCATGCATGCTTTAATTAAAATGAGAACAGTAAATTCCAATGTAATGTAGGTTGATAAAAAAAATCCTGTACTATACTGTAACCCATAATAGGGCTACTGATTATTAATACGATATAAGTGGGAAAACATCGAAATTAGAAAGTCTTCTTGCGACTCCACTTCCATACAAAACTTTTTTTTTCGAATCACAGTATTTGTCTACTTGGATCATATTAGTAATTAGTAGCCCTAATGTGGTTTAAAGTATAGTACAGGGTTTTAATAACACCCTATACACATTTTTTTATACACACCTAAGAAATGGTACCTGGCTATGTATATGGCGAAAACGGGTAAACCGTATGAAGTTATAGAAGTTTCCCAAGACTCAGAAATCTATTGTCAAGAAGACATTAATATATAAGGCGTATTATTAAAATTAATGATTATATCATGGATAAGGAAATTTGGAAATAATTCCGATCCGCATTGGCGAGTGCTTACTCCAAATAGCGAATTGAGAACTGTTTTAAATATGTAGTTGTGTTAAATACTTGTGATGTACAGATATCACTAAAATATGATTGTAAATCTGTTTACAAAATATACCTAGGTTTATTGCCAGACTCTTCTCAACAGAGGTTTTTTACGAACCGGTGGTAAATTTTTTGACATTCATAAGTGCTTGTTACAATCTAAATTGAATAAAGATATTTTGACTTTCACTCAATATTTCATGTCAAAGCTTGTCTTAAGCAAAGTGCCAATCAGACTCGCGCACGAAGGGTTCCGTACCATCTATACAACTTCATTAGGATTAGCAAAAAAATGGCAAAAAAAATTACATTTGTTGTATGGGGCCCCCTTAAATATTTATTCTGATCTATTTTTTGTTATATATATATTATATCAACTACAGTTATACATAATCTGTGAAAATTTCAACTGTCTAACTATCATGGTTCATGAGATACAGCCTGGTGACAAACGGACGGACAGCGAAGTAGTATAAAGTAGTAGGGTTTCCGTTTATATCCTTTGGGTACGGAACCCTGAAGAGGCACAAAAAGCTAAACCGTTATGTGGATACAAATGGGTGCGATGCGATATATGTATCACATGAGGAACCTTTCACAATAAAATATGAGTACACATTTGAACAGGAATACGAATCCATTGAATGTGCTTCCATTAATTTAAAGCACTTAATACAATTACTTTTCTTAATAAAACCATTTATATTTCAAGTGAGGTTTTTTATAAAGGTATATTTCTGTAATTTTGTATAGCACGTTTAAAACATTACTAGCGGTATATTGGTACAAATGGCATGCTAATGTTAGCGTATAATGATGCAAGTGATAAAAACGTTTATAAATAAATAGATGAAGGGAAAAGAGCATCTTTTTTATTGTTCATTGCAAGCCATATAAGTATTTCATCTAAAAATTCACATACAATATAAAAATATCGTTAGATCAGTAATCTACGCATTACGCCGTATACTGGAGCAAGTGGTAATTAGCTCAGTATACCGCACAACTACAAGATGTAAAATACGCGTATAGTAGTGTATCTGCAATTTTCTCAAAAACTATAAGAAATTTCAAAATTCCATGAATACAGGTAGAAAGCAAATATTTTCTTTGGAACCAATGCAAAATTTTGAAAAGTTATATCATCAAATGAGAAAGTTACAGGTTTTGGAACCTTTAAACAGCTCTCCTGTAAATTTATGAATATGCACTTGTACCAGTATACGTAGGAGGTGTCGATCTTTTTTGGGGGCGCTTTTACCACTAACACTGTCTGGTAACGTTTAACGTTTCTGCTATTTTATGTGACTAATACTCGTATATCTGTGATGCTCGTTTCTGTTCATTTTGATAGAAAATCAAAGACCTATCTCTCACATTAAATATTAAGAGCTTATGAGAGAGTGGTGAAACAAGCCCCTTTGGTATGCCATACCGTTTTGCGTCCATTTCACTCCCGTCACATACGCATATAATTGTGACGGACCCGTCCCACGGCGTACCAAAGGTCTCTAAATTTGAGTTTTATCTGTACCTGAAAGAAAAACTGTACTGAATGACTGACTGCCAGACAACGCATAGCCTGAACGGATGGAGCCAGATGCTTGAAATTTAGCAAGTCTTATTCCTTGAGGATCACAGAGGTAGACTAGCGCGGGATAGAGAGCGAGTAATTTTTTGTTAAGTATTTTACTGGAGCTCAGCTGTGGGATATATAGTGAGCAGTCCGAAATAATGCTAACTTGATAACCTACGGAACTTAGAAGATTATTCCCTCATTTAATAACAGTACTGTCCGCCAATTTCTAATAACGATTGCAAATAAAGCAAGCTACTACTTGACTTCTTAATCACCCTTCTCAGTAAAATCTAGATAAAACTAACGTTTATTCAACTAAGCAATACGTTTTCCGATACCTATAACATTTTTTCCAGATGAATACCAATATCTCGCACCAGTCACCACGCCTCAGACACCAAGGCGGCAAACTCCCAAGACAGTCCAGCGTAAAATCTCCACCACACTCCCCCCCACTCTACCTCCCGTCACCACACCGAAACCACGTCGAGTTCCCTCCAAAAACTTCCAGAAACCCTTCGAGAAGATACCGGCGCCGGCTGCCAACACGCCGAACAAACCGATCGAGAATTACGACTATTATGATGATGGGGAAGAACGGAAGACGTTCCCAGAAGAGACTAAGGTCGTTCTGCATGAAAAAGGTAAAGTAATCACCATGGATGTGTAATGATTTGCATAAACAAGCTCTAGTGCAGTAATACGTAATACCACGTAATACTAATTAAGTAGTCACATATTTTTTCATTCGTCAATTATAAAAAATCACCTACGTTGTTAACCATGACGCGTTGACCATGACCTGCTAATCCATAGGTACAATAACATCTATTATAAATGCAAAAATGTGTGTTTGTATGTTTGTCCGTCTTTCACGTCGAAACGGAGCGACGGATCGACGTGATTTTTGGCATAGGGATAGTTTATGGGCCAGAGAGAGACATAGGCTACTTTTTATTCCGTTTAAATGCACAGTTCCCGAGGGAACAGCGCGCGATAACGGAATCCCACGCGGGCGTAGCCGCGGGCAAAAGTTAGTATTATAAATTAGCTGTTGCCCACGACTCCATCAGCGTAGAATTCGTTTATCGCCATCCAGGGCAATTGTGCAATGTCAAAGTCAAAGTCAAAATATCTTTATTCAATTTAGGCTACAACAAGCACTTATGAATGTCAAAAAAAATCTACCACCGGTTCGGAAAAACCTCTGCTGAGAAGAATCCGGCAAGAAACTCAACGAGGTATATATATTTTTTTTTAAACAGATTTACAATATTATTAAATGACATGTATACATCACAAGTATTTAACACAACTTTATTTTTAACACAGTAGGTTCGCTATTTGAAGGGATCGCTAATGCGGATCGGAATTATTTCCAAATATCCCTGTCCATGATATAATCATTAACTTTATAATCATTAACTTTACAATTTTCTGGGATAATAAAAACTATCCTACTTACGTACGTGTACGTCCTTCCCCGGAACTCAAACTACGAGTATCTGTATACCGAATTTCGTCTAAATCGGTTCAGCGGTTTAGACGTGTAGGTAACAAACAAACAGACATACAAACATTCGCATTTATAATAATAGTGGGATAGGATGGGATATTTTGGCAAATCCAACTATACTTAGTATGAGATTTTTCCAGTACTGTTTTTTGGACTGGATGGCAAACGAGCATGTGGGTCTCCTGATGGTTAGAAATCACCACCGCCGATAATCTGCAACACCAGGGGTATTGCAGATGCGTTGCCAACCTAGAGGCCTAAGATGGGATACCTCAAGTGCCCGTAATTTCACCGGCTGTCTTACTCTCCACGCCGAAACACAACAGTGCAAGCACTGCTGCTTCACGCCAGGATTAGCGAGCAAGATGATGGTAGCAATTTTGATGGAATGTCAGAAGAATGTCAGAATGTGAAGCTCAGAAAGAGTTTTACAAAAACTCTGCATTTTGTCTCTCAAGAGAGAAGATTTTACTTAATGAACCATTTTTTTTATTTACAGGTGTAATAGAGTGCTTGGACATCGGCAATTTCCCGCATCCATCTTCGTGCAAGAAGTTCATCTCATGCGCGCGCATTGACAACGGTTCATTGCTAGGCTGGGAGTACATATGCCCCAAGGGCCTTAGCTTTGACCCCGTTGGAGGCATCTGTAATTGGTCTGCGGGATTAGGATGCAGTGAAAAGGATATGTAGAGAGAAGACATAGATGTCGCTACGTAGAAAGAAATGCTTAAAGATGGACGATGTCAGATAAATGAACATGAAGCTACCGTAAGACTCACTCGTTATAATGAAATGAATCCGGATAACTCACGTCTTGAGGGGTACGAAATAGCCCGAAACATATCGAGCTAAACTCGATTTAGGACGTGAGTTATACGGATTAATTTAATTTAATATGTCAGATAAGCTTAATTAGACAAATGACATATTTCGAGGTACAGTAAAACAAAAATTTACAAAAGCTTAGTAAAATACTGGATAGAATGTTCAGGGTTCATTTCGTGACATCGTGAAGCGTATTGATTGTTTTGACGTGACAGATGTGCTAGGATTTGGTCTGTACCTGCCTTTTTAATCAGGATAATAACATGAAATAACACATGTCAGATTGAGCTAGACTCCATGTTTAGCGATTTTTTGACTGTCTAATATTTCCTTGTGATATGGTTAGTTTTCTGTCAGCGTATCGAATAAACTTTCAAGTAGCGACATCTGCAGGCTATTTAAAACATCAATTTACAGTACAACTAGAATGTTGTCTCTCGGGACTCATCGGGTTTTTTGAAGATTCATATGAAAAAGAAAAAGAAAATCGATCTTCTGTTTTGAGTTCCAAACGACATTAGCAAACTAGTTTAAGGCTGTGTTTCCACCATAAATGTGCGAGGATGTGTTGCGCTTGCGAGGAATGTGTTTTCCATTAACCAATAGAAACGCTTCATTGCCCCATCCTCGCACAGCACCGCTCTGGTGGAAACAGCTGAGCGGAGCGAGGCGAGGTAAATGAAGCGTCTCTATTGGTCCATGAAAAACACGTTCGTCGTAACACATCCCTGCACATCTCAGGTGGGAACGCAGCTTAAGTGTAATGGTGATTGCCACTAGGCATCTATAGACACTATTTCAACAGTCGAAAATAGATAATTTATTAAGAAAATCTTTGAAATCGATTGCAATTCACGTGTAGTTTTTTTTTAACACCAATTTATAAAGAATACGTAATAATGGTATTTGAAGAGGTATAAAGGAATAATATAAAAATAAATTAATGCACAGATATTTCACGAAGGTAGTTGGTAACACCTGGATATGTTAGTCTGAAAATTGTATGTGATAAGTTAGAATGAAGCGACTGAAACTATTTAACTTATCTAGAAGTTATTCTAAGTCAAACTATATTTTTTATTTCAATGTGAAAATTATTGTCACTGCCAATACTCTCCTTTTTAATGAGGCTTTTTTTAAGTTTCTTTCACTGAAAGGTTCCTTAATGGTACCTATCGTATCAAACCATAAATAACTAGCTGTACATAATAAAGTTAAAGGTATGTTTTGTAATACGAAAACTGAGAATTTTACTCGCATATCATTTCTGTACTCTAGCTGGCGAAATAATAGAAATTATCAGAACGTGCCTTATTTTTACAATGTTAGCTGTAAGATATTTTTGTAAATTAATTGTTTAAGGAAATAAAATTAAATAATAAGTTGACTTTCATTTATCATAGTTATATATATAGACACTTGATACCAATTGACCTAGTCCCACACTAAGCAAAGCTTGTACTGTGGATACTAGGCAACGGATAAACATACTTGAATAGATAAATACTTACTTAAATACATATTAAACATCCAAGACCCGAGAACAAACATTCGTATTATTCATACAAATGTCTGCTCCGACCTCAAGCTTCGTTTTCAATTTAGTTCATCAGAACCAGAAACGGAATCGGAACCAGAACCGGAGCCTGAGTGATAAGTGGACGACATGTTAGTGTAGCACGAGGCAAGCGGCGCAATGAGCGAATGGCTGCTATAAACCTGTATGTTTTAAATGTACGCCGTTCAAGTTCGGCCGCCGCGCTAAGCATTGACGTCGGATGTAACTTCTGTTTCAAAACTAACGGAACCGGAACCGAAACGGATGTGTAAAACCAAACGGAAGTTCCGACTGAACGGAAACGGAATCAAATTCAAATCATTTATTCAGTAAATAGGCACTTTTACACGTCATTTTTTAAACAATCATCGCTTTCGGAAAGATCATCATTGCCAAGAAGAATGCGCCGCGAGAAACTTGCCAGCCCCGTAACACCCCTGAAAGCAACCAAACCAAAGTCCTAAGTACCAAATTTCATGTGCTCGCGACTTTACCTACAATTCATACTTTTCTTTCTCATCCTCCATGTCAACTTGCTTTGTAACTTTTATTTTTTATGCATTATTATAATAATTCTATTTTTTTAATTGTACTGATTTATTATGATTGATTTGATTGATTTTTATCATATATAAAACTATTTATACAAATTAAAAATTATTTAAAAAATTTGTACAAACTTTTTTGTTTGTGGCTGTTGACACCTGATTACCTTGGTCTTAAGTTGGTCTTAGACGAAGATTTTATTTTATGCACTAGAACATAAAAAGTCATGTTATGTCGCTTAGATACAGCATAAACACGAACTTTACGAGCATGATAAGTGAAAAACATATTTTTTCTTCTAACCATATATTCACATAGTCCTTTTACTCATATTGACGTATCCTATGCCCACGCAAGTCATCTTGACGCGCTGCGCCGGCGCCGCCTCGTCGTCGGAGTCGTCGTCATCAGTCCGGAGCACCTCCAGCTTGAACATCACGCCGAAGAACTCCTTGAGGTGTTGAAGGAAGCCTATGGTGTAGTCGGAGAGAGGGCCCACCTGGAAGGACAAATGAGAGAAGTTGAAAATCTCCCGCACTTTTCATACATAATTGGATATCTCGTAAATCCTACTAATATTATAAATGCGAAAGTTTGTGTGTGTGTGTGTGTGTGTATGTTTGTTACTCCTTTTCGCTAAAACGGATGTACGGATTTGGATGAAATTTGGTATGTAGGTAGCTGCACGTCTGGAATAACACATAGGCTACTTTTTATTCTTTTTTGGCGGTGTGAGTGGAAGTGAAGCGGACGTAACACATGGTGTGCCGACCGGCTCAGTGTACGGGCCGGTCGGGTACATCATGCATGTCAACAGCGTGAGCAACGTTGTCCAAAACTGCTCCACCTATATGTATGCTGATGACACGTGTTTTGTTTAGTATATGCTGATAAAAAAAATAAAAATATAGAAAAATGTTTACAAATTGATTTGGAAAATATATTGTAATGGTCTCATGATAACGGAATTATATTTAGTATTGATAAAACCAAGTGTATGCTAATTCACTCGCCTTATATAGCAAAAGTAGGTGAAAGTATTAATGTTATCGGGCACACATATGATTGCTTACATAGTGGAGAAGCAATATGTAGTTGTAAAAATATACAGATTGTAGATAAATATAAATATTTGGGCTTAACTATAGATACCAACATGAACTGGAAGCTGCATATAGAGCTGCTTTGTAATAAATTAACATCAATCTTGTACAAAATTATAAGCTTGAAACGGATGGTTAGCAAAAAAGTGTTAATTATGTTACACCATGGACTGGCAGATTCGGTAATTGGATATGGTTTAATGGCATATGGGCGCACTTTTGAAACCTATCTGGACAAAGTGCTTAATATTCAGACCAGAATATTAAAGGTTATAGTAGATAAAAAAACGAGAGAAAAATGTAATGGAGATTTTAAGAGGTTATTTAGTAAATTAAATGTTCTTCTCATGTACAGAGAGTAAAATATTTATTAGCAATTGATGAGTATCAAGCAACGGAGCATAAAATCCTCAGGACGTATACATGTAACCTGAGAGCCACGTCACGTCATAGGTATGTTGAACCTAAAGCTAACAATTATTACGGTAAGAGAACCAGAATATACATCACTCCACGATTATTTAATAATATTCCTCTGGAAAATGATTGTAATAGTCTTAAAGTTTTTAAGAATAAACTAAAAAAGCAGTTGCTAGAAAATTTTGATTCGCAAAGATAAGTGTAGGTAAGTAGTGTAGTTGTACAATAAAAACAGGTTTTGATTATAATTAAGCAATGGGTGCGGGCTTGACAGCACAGCTCGGTCTTGGGCGGTAAGCATAACATTAAGTAGTTTAGTTTTAATTAAGTAGGGTACAATTGTTCTAAGTGAGCGCAATATTCGCCAATAAACGTCATAGTTTGGCGTGATGTAACGAAAATTATGTACCTTTTTTTGAGAATAAATAAAAAAAAAACCCGATATTCCCACGGGAATAAAATCTGGAAATTTCAACCGCTTTGTTTAGTATTGAAATTTTGGACAATTGTTCTTAACACAACCTCAATGAAGACCACGATATAAATTCAATTGTACCCCATCAAATAGTTTACGCGTGCGAAGCCGCGGGTAAACTCTAGTCGTAAATAAAACTATAACATGGACCATCGTAGTTAGGCCTAGATCTATTTCATTTCTAAAATACGGTCCGTCTAGAACTTTTTTCATTGTAAAATATTATTATAAGCATTTATCGTAAGAAATATTTTGCCAAATTGCAAAACAATTTTTTAGCAAAACCTGGATCGAGCCATCATATACTGACCACACACTCGCTGACGTCCTTCTGTCCGAGTGCCATCCACAGCGCGAGCAGCCACTGGCAGCCGGAGTCAACGCAGCCGCCGCGGTATATCTCGTCCAGCAGCCTTTGCGCGCACTCCCGCCCTATGTCCTCCGGGAGCGCTGACTCGCCGCTGCCCGCTTCTGGGGATTTCTGGAGATGAATTCGAATTTATTATAAAGTTTTTGAAATTAAATGCATAAGAAAGTTCAGTAAAAAATAAGAATACAAAACAACATACAAAAGTGGTCAGTGGTCTACATAGGTCAAAGATTCGTTAAGCTAAAAGCAATAACGACATAATCGTACTCTACCGTTAATACTTTAAGGGGCTGTTGCGCCATCCATTGATTAGTGTTCACTGACGGTTAAATGTGATGCCGTCTCCGTCTATTCGAACAAAACAAATAGAGATGGCATCACATTTAACCGTCAGTTAGCACTAATCAATGGATGGCGAAACAACTCCTTAACGTAACAAATAAATGATTTTGTTCTCATCAAAACGTTACTTTTTTCATGACATCATGACTCTTGCTTTAGATCTTAAAGTGCTTTAATATTATAAATGTGAAAGTTTGTGAAGAAATTTGGATGTGTGGGCATTTAGTATTTAGATGTTTGTTAGTCGATCACATCTAAACCGCTGAACAGATTTAGATGGAATTCGGTATACAGGTATTTTGAGTCCCGGGGAAGGACATAGGATAGTTTTTATCCCGGAAAATTGCATAGTTCCCTCGGGATAGCGATAAACGAATACTACGCGGACGGAGACGCGGGCAACGGCTACTCTAGTATGAGCCTAATGAGCATAATGCATGTGTTTAGTGTGAGCAGCACCTGGACCAACTATCATACTCCCATGGTCAATCTCGTTTAAAGCTGGCCTTACACGTTACGGTTTGCCAGAGGTCTACCTGTGCAGGTCGACCCGAGCAGGTATGGCAACCGACCTGTGTAGTTTTTTTTTCACCTATGCAGGTGACCTGAGCAAAACCAAAAATCAATTTTCATCATACTTGCTCGTAAACAGGCGGGGAGCTGGCGCTTTTTGAAAAAATATTAGTTTTTCATTTACAAATATACAATTTTACTCGCATATGTGATTAAAAACATTGTATGTCGCATGGGCGGTACTAGAATTACGAACATCGACTCATCTAATAGACTCTCGTTCGTAATACCTTATTTACCGCCCTTAAGACACAATGTACTATTTTCGAGCGACATCATGCAGTAAACCTGTAAATAAAACTGAAGATGGCTGTACACCGGAACCTCCCCTCACACACTGGTAGACCTTTGCTGTTTGTCTCTCCCGCACACCATGAAGAGTATGGCTACCTTAAAAAGAAAGGTTAAACGCTACTTACTGCTTCAGAGCAGTAGAAAGTCTTCTCGTTGGTCTCCGCAACGAGGCTGACGCCGAAACCGGGGCTCTTGCCGGCGTTCGGGCCACGGCACTGGTCCGTGTTGATGTACACGTCCGGAAGGAACTTCAGCATCACCTACAATGGGATAGACAACACTATAAAATAATAAGGGTCTGTTTCACCACCTATTCATTAATTTTATTTGATTGATAAATGTGATGTCATCTCAGTCTATGCGAACAAAACAAACAGAGATGACATGACATTTATCCATCAAATAAATTTAATCAATGGATGGTGAAACAGGGGGTAAGTCTAAGACACAACTCTAGTAAAAAACTTAGGCAACTTTCCTTTGATTAAATCGTGTTTTTTTATTTATTTATTGAATCAGGCGTTCCTTTGCGGAGGTCCATATCAATGAACTAAAAGAATTTCCTTGCTCACCCGCGACCTTACGATAGCTAAGCTTATGCAAAATATGCGTGTTCATGCAGTTCCTCCACCTCCACACTGTAAGAACACACAAATCACACAAACCCATCTATCACCACCACCACACTACACTGACGCGTTTCGAACTCAACCAGAGCTCATCTTCAGAGTGACACTACCGTACACCATGCCAAGCATGGCACAAGCACTGTTTTTTTTTGTTTAATACATGTTTAAATAAACTTTCGAAGTAAAATATAAACTAAATACATACAAAAATTAAAGTATAAATAAAAAAACGAAGTCAAGTAAGTCTGACCAAGATTCCCTAGACCTCCAGTTTGCAAGTCCAGGACTGTAAAACTGAACCACCACTGAAGGTATACATGCTTGTTTACCATACATGCCCTTTTTTTTAACGTTTGTTTCATTGAGGTACTTTTTATTCTAACAAAAAAAAACCTGCTGTTCTATTATCCCAAGCTAAACACAGTTATCACAATTAATAACAACTTACCCCTTTAGCAGCCTCGACGACCCTGTTGGCCATAGTAGGCGAGACTCTCAGGGCGTACACAATACCCCGGATTCTCTTAACGAGCCCCCAGCTAGACCACTGCAGCGGGCGCAGATGGCGACGCACTGGGCAACGGAACACCACTTCACCACCGCCCAGCGGAGGGGCACCTGGGTGAAAAGTAAAAGAAATATCTAACGAAATTGCTACCAAGTGAAGTAGTGATGAATCTGACAATTTTTTTACGAAACTGAAAAAATTATGTCAAACCTAAATGATTACAGTTTCGTTAAAATTTCCCGTAAAAGTTTTGTGACATTTTCTCAATTAATTTTAATTACATGTTTTTTTATCTTATATGAGACTTACATTGTGAAGCCTTATGTATATGTCGGCGGCCGATCGTAAAATCCGCCAAATCACGAAATTCCTAGGCATAACCTAAGGGACATCCGCCATATTGTTCAAAACTCAATGTTTAACGATTTGCCTAGTAGTTTGATGTTTAGGCAAATCATGAAATTCCTAGGCATATCATGAAACGCCGCCATTTCATGATTTGGCCAGTTTAGGCAGATCATGAAATTCCTAGGCATATCATGAAACGCCGCTGTATCGGTTCTAGCACTTCTCCGGCCGCTGCCGCGGCACGCTTGCTTTGCTCGCTCGGTTCGTGCGTTGTGGTCACAATTAATACTAACCACTCGTAGTCGTACCTAATTTTGTCTTTTTTTCGGCATATCGCGATGTGCCCAGTATAGAGCTAGGAATATCGACGAATGCGTAGCTCTAATAAATCTGCCGTATTGTTTCACAGGCACATCGTGATATGCCTGGCCAACTTTTAGGCATATCATGAAATGGCGCCATTTCATGATATGCCAAGGAATTTCGTGATCTGGCGGATTTTACGATCGGCCGCCGACATATATATAAAATATCAACTTTTTAAAATTTGCATTGGGGCTTGTAAATGTAAAACTAACTTCAGAATAAAAAGCTCTATTATAATATAAGGCTGAAATACACCAAATGTGTGTCCGCCTTATGGGGAGGTTCTGACACATGTTACACTCTCCCTTATGCCGAAACTAAGTCTCTGGATGCAGAGCCTTGTCTAATGAGCTTGTACATCAGGGAAATCTAGTTGCTACATCTCATTAAAAATCCAACAATACATTTTAATTAAATGTTAACCTACCTCTTCGTACTACCTTCAGTTCCAACCCATCATCAACCAATATGAATTTGAGCAGCACTGGTAACGCTGCAGTCTTCACTTTGTCGACCGACACATCTAAATCGTGGTGAGTCACACCCTGTAGCACTGCATTCAGTGGCTCCTTACAGAATGGACCTAGTGCTAATAGTATTTCTAAGTAATAACCTGCAACAATACATACATTATATAATAGTACATTGTGTCTTAAGGGCGGTAAATAAGGAATTACGAACGAGAGTCTATTAGAAGCACGAAGTCGAAGACTGAGGGCTGTAATGAGTCGATGTTCGTAATTTTAGTACCGTCCATGCGACTTACAATGTTTTTCATCACATTTGCGAGTAAAATTGTATATTTGTAAACGAAACACTAATATTTTTTTCAAAAATTGCCGATACCGCTGGCTGCGCTCATGTCCCCCCCCCGCCCCTCCGCAGCATGTGCATGGCGTACGTGTGCAGTAACAAACTCATTTACCGACCTTGGGCTTCATGACATGAAAATGAGTACGGGCAATGACTCATTTACCGACCACGGGTTTCATGACAAGCACATTAAGGTCGAGGGTTTTATTTGGGGGGTTGCAGCCAAGGTAGCCTGCATGTTACTACACTGTTTACGAGCAAGTGTGATGAAAATATTTAATTAGGATAGTTGGCTTATGCTCATTATACTGAGGATAAAACAAAGAAGCTGCTCTAAGGGGCTGTTTCACCATCCATTGATTAGTGTTAACTGTCGGTTAAATGTGATGCCGTCTCCATGTATTCAAACAAAACAAATAGAGACGGCATCACATTTAACCGTCAGTTAACACTAATCAATGGATGGTGAGACAGCCCCTAAGTTGCAGGTGATATAGGCAATAAAATCAGGTATTACTGCCTGCTTATTTTCATAAGCATAGCTTAGGTTTAAATATATGAAAATCTATGAAATCTATTAGATTTTATTCAAACTAGGAGTAAATCTGGAGTTAAATACAATTTGTGTAGAAATTCAAACTAGTATTAGAAATGTGGGTCCGCCTAAAGCAAAGGGGTTCCTAACTTCCTATATATAACTTTAACACTAAACCTAACCTATGTGGCGGGACCCCCTTTGCTTTAGTCCAACCCAAATGAGACTATATTGAAAATACAAACTGAGACATGGATGCACAGAAAAACCAGAAAAAGAGACCAGCCCTGGGAATCGAACCCAGGTCCTCAGCAATCCGTGCTGCGTGCTATAACCCCTACACCACCGCTGGACAGGAATCTAGACACGAATTTTTCCTATGCATACATATCTCAGGTTGCTGGTTGGTTGGTGTCGGGGTTATAGCACGCAGCATGGATTGCTGAGGACCTGGGTTCGATTCCCAGCGCTGGTCTCTTTTTCTGGTTTTTCCGTGCATCCATGTCTCAGTTTGTATTTTCGATATGGTTTCACGGAATACCCGTAAAAGTAACAAATTTGGAGTTGAAATAAAAAATACAAAAAGACTCCAAAAAAACCAATCTAAATGAGACTGCTTTTCACACCTAAACTGCTGAACTAATTTTGATATAGCCAAATTCTATGTGAATGACGTCTCAGAAAGGGATTAGTTAGTCATAAAATAAGAAGCGAGAAATAACAAATTCAGCACAACAGCAAAGTAATCTTTCTTTTTAGTAATATCAAATTGTGTGCTACACACTACAGTGTTATAATCAGTGATCGGATAATCAGATGCCTATTTACCTAAAGTTTAGGTGTTGGTTAATATGGAATGCACTTTGTTATTGAAAAATCCTGCGATTTCTGGGATCGCAAAATTCAGTGTTTCGACTATAGGAACTTATGCATATTTGAGATTCACCTATCTAATGTTAAAAGTACAATACGAAATATAGTTTCTGAAAAAGTAAATTATTTTATATTAATATTCGATTGGTGGCAAAAATATGGTTACGTTAGGACCATTAGCCGCGACACAACAGTATATGCATACGATTAGTTACCTACGCAATATCGGGATCCTGGAATTTTTTCTTCAAATAAATTATATTAAGAAGCCGCATCCATACTTTTATAGCTAAAAACAAACTTTAGGTTAATATGCATCCGATTATCCGATCACTGGTTATAATTGAGCTTCGACTACTGTTTAACAAGAAGTATTATAGTAATATTATGAATTTCGGACCTATGCCTCTCTGTGTACTGCAGCTGTGGGTAACCTGCCCTCCGATCAAAATACCCGGTTGGTAAAACAGCGATGTGCCCGTCTCGCTTAGCTCTACTCTGGTCCCATTCGTCACTTTATCCAGAAGCCGTATCAAGCTAACCTCGTACTCCCTCAACCCAGGGTCATTATGTGTACTCCGAATTTCTTCGATCTTCACTGAGCGACCGCTTAGAGTCGAAAGTAGTAATCGTTGTCTAAGAAAATTACTTCCTTTGTACACAAGAGCGTCGTTTTGCACGGTAGCTGGCATCTCATATGATTGTACGCACTATTTCATTTTAATATTTAAGATTTAATAAACAAAGTGCATGCCGAAAAGCGCTACGCACGTGTTTGTTGCTCCGCTGTCAATGTCATAACATAATCACTCATGTCATTGTCATTTTTGACGTGCATACTCGAGCCCTTCTAAAAAACGTCCTAGAAAATTTAATTAAAAATATTAATTTTGGTTTTGTTTTTCTGATTTATTGTGCTTAATAAACCGTAACATTTGCTAAGACATTAAAATGTACCTACCTACCCTATGTACCTAATCAGCGAAAAATAGCAATGAATACGGCCTGTTCGATAGTTTGGCTATTCGACAAAAGATGGCGCTAATGAGCGTTATGCATAGTAAAAAAAAAACAATTCGTCAAAGATATTTTAATATTTCAGACAGTTCAAAAATGTGGTTCAAATATTAAATACTTAAGAATTATTTTATCACACACAGAAATAATGCTTATACAAAGACTTAAATATTAGAACATTGAATGACATCTTGTCAAATTCTCTCTTCTCTCCTCTCTCCCTCGTGTCAGCAAAGACTACGTTTCGTTTTAGTTATTATTCTGAGCCAATTAGTAGTCTGTGTTCTGCAAGGCTACTCCGAAACTCGAAACTCGAAGTTCGTGTCGTGCGGTCCCTCTCGCTCTCGTATCAAACAGTATAAGTGTCAGAGGGACCGGACGACACGAACTTCGAGTTTCGAGTTTCGGAGTAGCCCAGCTGAGCGTTTCGTTGAAGGTTTCGTTCGTCCGTCTGTCAACTTGTCAAGATACATAGATACGGTGTCAATGTCAAAACAAACTTTTCTTCACGTGTGTTCCAAGAATTCTTCCTTAGATATTTCAATTTTACTGTACATTCCTGAATCAAAATGAAAGTATCTGTAGGCGACGTAGTGTTACCAGGTGATTACTGTGAAGATATAACAACAGTAGGTGAGAAAAGCAAGGTTATACTCGGCCCGGGCCTTGGGCGAGAACTGGACAAAGTTTACATGACAAAAGCCGGCGTTCTCAAGAAACGAAGCCCCAATACTTTCTGGGTTGATAGCCATCAGAAGCGGTATGTTCCAGCAAGAGGGGAAAACGTCATAGGCGTCGTCGTTCAGAAAGCTGGGGACATTTTCAGAGTTGATGTCGGAGGCAGTTGCCCGGCGTCGCTTTCCTACTTGTCGTTTGAAGGTGCGACGAAGAAAAACCGGCCGGAAGTGCAGGTCGGAGACATTGTGTATGCGAAAACATTAGTAGCCAGTAAAGACATGGAACCTGAGCTTGTTTGCGTCGACTCGCACGGAACTAAGGGTCGTATGGGTGTCCTTACTGACGGTTTCGTCTTCAAATGTTCGCTAAATCTTGTGCGGAAGATCCTAAACCCAAGTTGTCCCTTATTGGAGTCAATAAAAAATGAATGGCCTTTTGAACTGGCTGCTGGAATGAATGGGAAGATCTGGATAAAAGCCAACACTATGAGGGAGACAATTGCAGTAGGAAACGCCATCCTGGGCTGCGAATACTTGGACAACCAGGAAATCAAAACCTTGTGTAGTAATATTACTAGTACCCTGGCTGGTCACATTTCATAGTAAACACCCTTTAGTTCATTTATATTTAATATGTAATGTAAGCATGAAGAATTTTGTTGTAAATAAATTAAGGATTATAATAAAACTACAGAAAACAGTGATGGGAGATTTATTTTGGCAAATGCGACTAACCTAATCATTCAAAATCTCATTACATTATGTAAAACTAACTCGCTGCTAGCAATAAATATATCATACACCTGTCAACCACACCACATCCGCTATATACAAATCACTGTGGCTGATCCTCCTTAATTTACAACTATTTTAATAGGAGTGGAGTGACCAGAAAAACTATCTTTATTATTTTTAATTATTAATTAAATTTAGTAAAAACAATGATTCTAGTGTTAAGAATTCAGATACTTAACAGAATTCACCTTGCATTGATTAGTTGCAGCACTTTTTACGCTTAATGTTTTGTAGTGGTCAAAAGCTTTAAAATCTAACAACACCTCTATGTATCTATATTGTCACTACTTTTAAAAAAACTTGTACTTTAAAATCATTTTTTTTTCAGAGTGAACATTATTTATTCCAAGGGTCGATTTTGTTGATGTATTGATTTGAGATATGAGATTTTTCAAAGTAGTGACTATATTACAAAATTTGCAAATCAAAATGGAATCTACTTATTTTCAGTTTTACCTAATATATGTATTTGTAGACATCATTTTCGTGTAGCTACACCAGATTGCCGATGCCACTGGGCACAGACAAAATCTTGTTTTTTTTACCAATTAATGCAAGGTTATCCCAGTACATTTAAGTTTCAAATTTTAGTATTTTGAAAAATATCTAATAATATTTGAAAGTTACTAAAAAGCAAATGATTTCTGTGTCACTTCTTAAACATACAATTTGAGCCCTTGCACATTGAATCAGTGAACTTTACATGATATGAAGGAAGCTTGCATTTTGAAATAAATTAATATAATGTTGCATAAGAAATGTCACAGTCAGCGAGAAATACACAATATGAGGCTTCAAACAGGAAATTAGCTTACATGCATGATGCAAGGTGGGAAAATTGCAAACGAAAATATTAGAAATAATAACTAGAATTATTTAGAAAAACAAAATTAATAGCCTGGCATAGAGATTATTAGGTACACATCACTAACTCGTCTCATTTACCCTGTAACAAGATATTTAAAACAAAACTTAATTAAAATTGGGTGAAATTCAACAAGATTAAATGATAGCAAGAATTTCTGGTATCAGTAGGCCTGAAAACTCGGTTCTCTCTGAATAGATGCTAAAAGTAATCAATATATCTTTTTACATAGATGCTCAGAGATAAAAAAAGTGTAAGTTTTGTTTTCAAGGATTTTGTAATTTGTTGACTAAAATTATTAATTTCGTTTCAACATTGTTCCCGAAACAATAACAGAGTCCCTGCTGCCCTGCTTCACAATAAATTCATAGGTACAATCTATATTAAATATAATGACCCGGATAACTCACGTCTTAAATCGAGTTTAGCTCGACATGTTTCGGGCTAATCCGTAGCCCTTCGTCTTCGGAGCAACGCGACTCAGCGGCTGCTGCAACACGCGCACGCGCGAAACATGTCGAGCTAAACTCGATTTAAGACGTGAGTTATCCGGGTCATTATATTTAATATGAGTGAGTCTCACGGTAGTTTCATGTAGGTACAATCTATTACTCAAAAACATGTAAACCTTTTTTCTACTACATAATTGATAATTACAATGCGATTTGATGAAAACTTGGATACAAATCTTTGTAGTAATGGGGAAAGAAGCAAATATTGTGAAAATAATGACAATTTTTAACTTAAAATACTGAAGTAAACTTTCGCTATTTTCATTCATAATTATTATTCCAACCGAGATTGTTTCGACCTCATTACCGCGTTCGAATCTTGTTTATATAAGTCTCGGAAGTATTAATAATTATGACTTAAGGTAATATTTCAGTTCTCATTTAAAAGTAAAACATAATTAATAAACACAAAAAGTTGAACGAATCTCTTAACCCTATTTGTCGAGAAGCAAAACCTCGATAGAAAAACTTATCATAGAATCACTTTACAACCTCATTTCCCGCACCGAGAGAAAAGCTAACTAGCGGATTCGAGAATATAATTTAGGACAATCTGTCATTTAATTCGCGAAGTTATCAATTACAAGTGTCGCAAACAGTATTTACATGCTCATAGATAAGTCCATGTGCGTGTATTAGCTTCGTAGACATGATAAAAGAAGGAATTAATTACTATTTCTATATAATAAGGATTTCTCGATACCTTTAATGTTTCAAAGTTAAGGACACTCGTGGTCTCATGAATTCAGATTAATTCAATCGACATTAATTTTATACAAACTGCGTCGTTTACTCGCACCATCACATGATAAATATGATTATATTCACAATAAACTTCCCAGTGGTTTTCTGTGTGAAAACAATGATAGCTTACTGAGACAAGGTTGCATTGCATTGGTCGCGCTTACGGCGGTTTACCTTATATGGAGATCAAGAATCTTTACATTTAACAATATTTCAACGTAACATTTAAAATATACTTATATTTACTGTAAGTAACTTTAACCCTTTGTCGTGAAATAACATCGGATAAGGCTGTACAAATTGGGAAGACAGAAAATCTATTGCGATGTTAAAAGCTAGCACTTTCCCTTGTCGCTCAGCGTATCTCTATCCTACATGGTTAGATAGAAAAGGACGCCTTGAGTGATAAAACGAATCACGAAGCGGTCCTGACAAAATTCTAGTAAGCGTATTGCTATTGCTGTGAGACAAGATTTTAGATTTCGAGTGCGACTTCGCGGCTGCATCAACATCCAAGGTTCTAAGGAACATTAGAACATGTCGAGCCTAACTCAACCTTATAACTTATTGATATCAATTTTATAGTGAAATACTTTTGAATAACCGTCAGTCACTTTGAAACTTCAGAACCAGAGGGTCTATTGCGTAGCGTTTCTGACACTCGCGATCACAATCAAATGACAGTTTTCGCATACATAATCTGTCATTTGATTGTGACCGCGAGCATCAGGAAAGTTGGACAATACGGCCTTAGCAGGGCTACTCCGAAACTCGAAACTCGAAGTTCGTGTCGTGCGGTCCCTCTGACACTTATACTATTTAATACGAGAGCGAGAGGGACCGCACGACACGAACTTCGAGTTTCGAGTTTCGGAGTAGCCCTGCTGGACTTATTGTCTCACAATGAGGGCTATCGTTTTTTGTCTCACTAGATGGCGCACTGTTGCGTGAGGTTTTTAAGTATGGCTTTCAAAGTCTGTTTTTACGGGTGTGAAAACTAAGTTTAGATTAAAATCATATTTGATACACCTTAAAACCGTCCCATAAAAATATCGAGCATGCCACAGTGTTGCATAGTCCCCGTTTTGTTCGGAAAAAAGGGGGGACAAAGGTTTCCGAAAGACAAAACTGTCTCAAAACACAGACATTCATTGCCCCGGAACGCATATTTGCCATAATTAATTTCAGATATTGCAAAATATTCACAAAATTATTCTAATTATAAATAAACCCGCGTAACTCACCCAAAAACTATGAGATTTGACATTTCGGAAACCTCACGCTACACTAGCGCCTCTAGTGGCGAATCCATACGCGATAGCCCTCATTGAAATCTGAATCGTTTTGACCACTTCTTTCTGCTAACGGTGTGGGTAGAAAGAGACGGTGGATGCGATCGTGAGCGCCCGCGCGTTAGACAATACGGCCCAGGGCCGAATCTGCGAGAGATATAATTGAAAATTAAATTTTCAAGCATTCTAGTATCTTTTGCAAGCGTTGAGTTGGAAGTTTGATTTTTTTCACTGCATGATTGGTTATTTGGAGTCTTTTTGTATTTTTTATTTCAACTCCAAATTTGTTACTTTTACGGGTATCCCGTGAAACCATATCGAAAATACAAACTGAGACATGGATGCACAGAAAAACCAGAAAAAGAGACCAGCGCTGGGAATCATAGATGTCGCTAGTGCTGCTGCATAAGTAGCGTAGTAGAAATAAGCAACCTGAGATATGTATGCATAGGAAAAATTCGTGACTAAATTCCTGTCCAGCGGTGGTGTAGGGGTTATAGCACGCAGCACGGATTGCTGAGGACCTGGGTTCGATTCCCAGCGCTGGTCTCTTTTTCTGGTTTTTCTGTGCATCCATGTCTCAGTTTGTATTTTCGATATTTTTTCAGTGCTTCGAAGGACTGACCTGAGTATTTGATATTAGCTTGATACCTCCACGTCCCCCTAAAGATCGGGCCCCAGATGAATCCTGCATATACATTACTTGTGTCATTGCCATAACCCATTCACAACATTTGTGAATTCACAAGAGGCTAGATGACACCTTAAGAAAATGTCCAAAACATGGTTCTAGTAAACACTTAATTTTAGCACCGAGAACTAATCTAATTTTCTGCAGTTAGCTGCAGAATTTGATATTTCATGATCATCTCGGTATATATAGACCCACTGTTGGGTAAAGGCCTTCTCTTAGAATGAGAGGGCTTGGACCGTTTCTACGCGTACCTGATATAAACAAAAGTTAGAGAAGACTGGCAATAAACAAAGTTTTTGTTAAAAATATAACAAGACATGCCCTCTTGCCAATGCCCTCTTGTTCTGAGAGGAGGCCTGTGCCCAGCAGTGGGACGAATATAGGCTGGGATGATAACACTACAAGCTTTTTGCTTAAGTACTTTTATTAACTGCACTCGCATTATCATTTGATCTACCCACACCGAATTTCAATTAAATGGAAACGGGCGAATTCGTTTTACGAAAAATGCAAGTCAAATAAAAGCTTGCAAGGACATCTGACTGAATTGAAATAACTGAAACTATAACAGAGTATAGTTACAAATTCAATTAACAATTAGTTCAATACTTTATAGACCATAGACACCGTTATAGCCACCGTAATTCATAACACTGCGTCCATCAACACGAGAGGCAATTTTAGCGTTCTCTATACCTGAGGGGTACCACGAAACTCGCAAATCGTAGTTCGTATCGCACCGTTCCTTTCACTCGCGTATTAAATGACATAAGCGTCAGCGGGACGGCAACATACGAAGTTCGAGTTTTGCACTTCGTGGTTTAGGGCCTGGCGCAGAATATCGCTGCACGCGGGCTCATAAAACGTGTAAGCGGGTCCGAGTGTACGCTATCGATAGAACTAAAATAGCGAATACCTAATGTATGCGCCTCGAAACAATCAGAAGATGATCAAGAAAAAACGGTCGCTTTTTATTATTTATTTGTAACTAGCTTTTGCCCGCGGCTTCGCCCACGTGGAATTCGGTTATCGCGCGGTGTTCCCTCGGGATCTGTGCATTTTTCCGGGATAAAAAGTAGCCTATGTCACTCGCTGGCCTACACTATGTCTATGCCAAAAATCACGTCGATCCGTCGGTCCGTTTTGACGTTACAGACGAACAAACGTACCAACATACACACTTTCGCATTTATAATATTAGTATGGATAACGAGTGTAATTTCGAAACAGTTGGTATGTTGGGACAATAACGTGGGTACTATTTAAATTCTGAGTTCTTATTTATTGCCTTTCATTCGTTCTTTGAAGTTTGAATAATCAACATCATGGAGTCTTTTTTCCCAACAATATTAAATCTGTTGGTGTGAATATTTACCAACAAGATATCGATAACATATCAATACATGCGTCGTGCTTCACTACGCGTTTCCATGAGACCCATAACTATGAGTGAGCGCGCGATATGCTACACTGTGCTCACACTTTTTACTGCCGCGCGTGCAGCGACATTCTGCGTTAGGTATAGTGTGGTATCGTGTGATGTAGCAAGACTTTTTTGCTAGTATTTCTAATGTTTGACTGTCACGTACGCGCGTCTTGTGAGAGTAGCGGACGACTAGTGGATGCAAGTGGCGAGTCGTTCATTGTGGAGTTCTAACGGGAAAACCTTTGGTCAGCAGTGGACGTCTTCCGGCTGATGATGATTATGGCTCGTATATTTCTGAATAAACATTGTCGGTTATTCATGAACGTTTTCGTATATCTTTGAGCTCTTTGTATTCAATCGTAAAGCCAAAACGTAATACATTTCAATATGTATTTACGTGTCACTCGTTTAATCTTGAAAAACGCAATGATATGTAGCAAGGAGTCGTACGTCTACAAAAATCACAATTACCTACATTAAATCGACCCCACAACAAATATTAACAAACACATGAAACTTCATTTATCGCCGTTCGCGAAGCAGATCCACGCAGCATGATATAATCTTGTCTCAATTATTGCCCGAAATATTAAAGTTAAATTGCTTAACGTACGATGTCCATTGCTTCGTTTAGGGGCTGTTTCACCATCCATTGATTAGTGTTAACCGACGGTTAAATGTGATGCCGTCTCCATCTATTCAAACAAAACAAATAGAGACGGCATCACACCTAACCGCCAGTTAACACTAATCAATGGATGGTGAAACAGCCCCTTAGTGTCTTAAACTAATTCGTTTAGTTAGAGACCACTCGTTGAAATTAATTTTCGACAGACAAATTTTCGAACACCCTTAGACAAACGGCCTTAATGTTAAGTGCATAAAGTCGTGTATACATATTTTTGTAACTTTGGCCGTGTCGATATCTTTGCCCTTGACTGTACTCAATAAGTTTAAGGGAATTACGAACCTATGATAATGTAACAAAGTATAAATTCTTTTGTTTCTCTATCGTTTTAAACTACAGCAGTTCGACTTTATTCCCGAAACAATAAGATTCAAATTGCAAATTAGAAACAAGTTACTTGTAAGAATAACCTGCCGAATACTATGTAAAGTACAAATTATTCAATGATTAAAGAACTTTAACATGCTTCAGTAGTTTTCAAAAATTAAGCCGCAGGTTCACGACAGACGCAGGCCGCTTCGAAGCGAAACATTGAAGGTCTATGGTGGAGGCTTATGTCCAACAGTGGACGTCCTACGGCTGATATGATGAGGATGGGGCATTTTTAAATTTACAAAACTTACGATTTTTCTGTGAAGATATCAGTATTATAGAATTTTGAATCGGCAGCCCAACATCCTGGGATGGGCACTAGACCATACTGGGGGCACGGAACCCTCTATACACGCCTATGCAACTAGGTCTTAAGCACTACATCAGTTAACAAAGTTGAGACTCAGGAGGCAAGCGGTTTGCTTCATCTTTCATAATGCGAACTGCTAAGGAATGGAATTCGCTCCCGTCCTCTGTATTTCCGCACAAATACAATCCAGGGCTCTTAAAGGCTAGAGTGAATAGGCTGTTACTGAACCAGTGAGATACACCTTTCTTTCCGGCGGCGAATGCACTAGTCCCAAAACGCACTATTAGTCAATACACTCTAATTTCGAAAGCCCCTCTTCTCATAAGAAACTAGGCCCAAAACACCATATTATAATATTTCAAAAAAACTGTTTTAAAAAAAATACTCTTGGCGTCAAACGGGTAACGGTTACGGCTGAAAGCAATTTCAAAGAGTAATTCGAAAATAAAAGAAAAAAAATAGGGTATTTTGGAACTAGAGTGTTTTGAGAACTATGCATTATGAGAATGAAGTATTACGCCACCTACAGGTGAACACAATTTGGGGTATTTTGGGAAAGGTGTATTTTGGGACTAGTTCTCAATGGTTCTCGTGTAAATCGAGAATGAGCCTTTTTGGAAATATGGTGTTTTGGGCCTAGTTTCTTATGAGAAGAGGGGCTTTCGAAATTAGAGTGTATTGACTAATAGTGCGTTTTGGGACTAGTGCATTCGCCGCCGGAAAGACACCTTTGGCCTCATCTGCACTTTACATCACGTGAGATAGTGGTCAATCACGATCAGTTTCGTGTGAAAAAAAAGCCGATTCACTGTCAATAGATGTAGGAAGTCTAATGTGGTAATTTCACGCCTGTTAGAAAATTACTAATGATATAATTTGGTGTCAGTTTCAAGTGTTGACAGCGACACAGAGCTTCAACTCCCCGGCGCGGGGGCTCGACTGCCGTCCTCAGAACACGGAGTCGGCGGAGCGGGACAGGTGCACCGGGTGCGAGGGCGAGCGAGCGAGACGCTTGCGCGGCAGCTTTTCCAGCGTGGCGAGGAGCGAAGCGAAGTCTGGCCGTTCCTGCGGCCGGTACGCCCAGCAGACCATTAGGATGTCCTGTGGGCGAATCATTTATTTTAGCAGGTATACAACTTCAATAATAATACATTCAAAACATTATGGGCTCAGGCTCGTTCTATCTGTTTCCTAAAATGTCTGCTTCTCAAAATGGCCTTCTTCCAAAAAACCTCTAAGTATTTCCTATGTCTGCTATTTGTTTCCTATGATGGCTCTTTCCTATAATGTCCGCTTATTATGGTGTCTAATTCCTACAATGTATATTTCCTATAATGTTCCACAAACCCGTTTCCTAAAATGTCCGCTTCTCTATACCATATAAATTGTATACCTAATGCCATGAATTCATGGGTTTGATTTAATTAAAAGTTTGCATTCTTCTTTTTTAGAGCATTTAAATAATTTGAAGTGGGTAAAAATTGTTAGAATTATTTAGGTGTAGCAGATGAAAGTTGTTGGAAATTGATCCTAGGAATACTATTTATATAAGAAGCGGACATTATGGAAAGCAGTCATATTAGGAAACTGTCAATACTGGAACCAGACATCTTAGGAAACTGACAAATATGAGAAGCAGACTTTACAGGAAACAGACATGTAAGAAGCAGACATCACAGGAAACTGACAAATATGAGAAATAGACATTTCAGAAAACAGACAATATAACAAGTTGACATCATAGGAAACTGACAATGTGGGAAGAAGGCCATTTTGAGAAGCAGACATTTTAAAAAACAGACAATATAACAAGTTGACATCATAGGAAACTGACAATGTGGGAAGAAGGCCATTTTGAGAAGCAGACATTTTAAAAAACAGACAATATAACAAGTTGACATCATAGGAAACTGACAATGTGGGAAGAAGGCCATTTTGAGAAGCAGACATTTTAAAAAACAGACAATATAACAAGTTGACATCATAGGAAACTGACAATGTGGGAAGAAGGCCATTTTGAGAAGCAGACATTTTAAAAAACAGACAATATAACAAGTTGACATCATAGGAAACTGACAATGTGGGAAGAAGGCCATTTTGAGAAGCAGACATCTTTAAAAAACAGACAATATAACAAGTTGACATCATAGGAAACTGACAATGTGGGAAGAAGGCCATTTTGAGAAGCAGACATTTTAAAAAACAGACAATATAACAAGTTGACATCATAGGAAACTGACAATGTGGGAAGAAGGCCATTTTGAGAAGCAGACATTTTAAAAAACAGACAATATAACAAGTTGACATCATAGGAAACTGACAATGTGGGAAGAAGGCCATTTTGAGAAGCAGATATTTTAGGAAACAGACAATATAACAAGTTGACATCATAGGAAACTGACAATGTGGGAAGAAGGCCATTTTGAGAAGCAGACATTTTAGGAAACAGACAGAAAGAGCCTGAGCCACATTATGGATAACATCCTCTCATTGCTCTTATTAAAAGTAATCTATAAGTCACGTCATACAAATCTTAATAAGAAACGTGTGGGAAACAGGGAACTACAGTTTATGTTCTCTGATTATAATTGATAAATTTCATCAAAATCCGTCCAGCCGTTTTAGCGTGAAGGAGTAACAAACACTCACACACACACACACACACACACACACACACACACACACACACACACACACACACACACACACACACACACACACACACACACACACACACACACACAAACTTTCGCATTTATAGCATTAGTAGGATAGGTGGCACAGATATAGATTACACTAGATTACGCAAATGCATCTACTTCGCGTGTCCGAACCCCGACCAGACGTCGGGGTTGGCCCCATACAAAGACAGACCGCTAACTGACTAATCATGACTAGTGACGGACTCGAGCCCTACGGCGCGGTCGGGCGGCGCATTTCAATCGATTTTGCGCGGACATGGGGTAATTCACATCGCTAATTCACTCTTGAGACGTCACAGTAGATATAAAAAAGTGACACGGTTGGTTTTCATACAGATTGAGGTGTTTGCGTTATCTAGTGTAATCTATATCTGTGATAGGTGGTATGGGGGCTTTGGCTGTGACTGACCTTGATATCCTTGGAGGCGTGCATGTTGGTCAGCGCCTGCTTGACCCCGCGGCCCACCTGCCAGATGACGGCCTCCGGCGGCTGCCCCTTGAACGGGTAGTCGCCGCACAGCAGCTCGTACCACACCGTGCTGCAGACAAACACTTTGTGGAGGGACGCTCCAATGAGCGCCATGAACTCGCTCCGAGTTTCTATAGTTGCTCACTAGTTGGCGCTAATGAGGGCTATCGTTTTTTGTCTCACTAGATGGCGCACTGTTGCGTGAGGTTTTTAAGTATGGCTTTCAAAGTCTGTTATTACGGGCGTGAAAACAAAGTTTAGATTAAAATCATATTTAATACACCTTAAAACCGTACCATAAAAATATCGAGCATGCCACAGTGTTGCAAAGTCCCCGTTTTGTTCGGAAAAAAGGGAGGACAAAGGTTTCCGAAAGACAAAACTGTCTCAAAACACAGACATTCATTGCCCCGTAACGCATAATTGCCATAATTAATTTCAGGTTATGCAAAATATTCACAAAAAAAATCTTATTATAAATAAACCCGCGTAGCTCACCCAAAAACTATGAGATTTGACATTTCGGAGACCTCACGCTACACTAGCGCCTCTAGCGGCGAATTCATTCGCGATAGCCCTCATTGGAGCCGCTAGAACTTGAATGACACTAAATCTGGTTACGTGACCCTATTTTGAATTTTCCGCGACTCAAAAAAGTAGCGTCAAATCGCCGCGTCAACATGGCTGCTTGTAGGAATGATCTTGGTCTTGGAAGCTGATTTCCTAACCTCCTTTAGTGGCAGTCGTGGCAGTGGTACAAATGAAAGAAATCGCAGTGAATGAAAACAAAAAAAATAACAGTATTTTTTCAGAAATTGACGAGATGTCGTTGTCTTTTTCCAGCGATAAAGTTTAACATTTTCAGCTTTGCCGCGACATATCACATGACCAGCAGATTTTTCCCTGCAAACGAGCGTCGAGCGACTGCATAAATAAGGCCGTATCTCAACATTTTCAGCTTTGTCGCTATACCACGTGACCAGATTTGTCGCTGCAAACGAGTCCACAGTCCACTGGTTTTGGTACAAGCCGGCATTTATGCCATATCCGTTTTTTAGGGTTCCGGAAGGTGGCAAAAACGGAACCCTTATAGTTTCGCCATGTCTGTCTGTCTGTCTGTCCGTCCGTTCGCGGCTTTGCTCAGGGACTATCAATGCTAAAAAGCAGTAATTTTGCACGAATATGTATGTAAACTATGCCAACAAAAAATAGTATAATAAAAATATAAAAAAAAAATTTTTTTTTTAGTGTACCTACCTCCCATAGACGTAAAGTGGGGGTGATTTTTCTCATCCAAACTTGTAGTGTGGGGTATCGTTGGAGAGCTCTTTCAAAATCATTAGGGGGTTGCTAAAACGATTTTTCGATTCAGTGATTTGTTTGCAAAAATTCAGAATGGTAGTAAGTTTATCAAACTTTCAAGGAAAACTATAACGGCTAAGTTTGCTTAAGAATTATTAGTAGTTTAAGAGTAAACTAGATGAAAACCCGGCTTCACTCGGGTAAAATGTAGACTCATAATAATAATGCTTGAAAAAAATTTTTTGCCACTGTAAAGACTGTCGTACTTATCGAAAAATCTGATATTCCCAGTCTTAATATTATCACAAACGTACTTTCACAGCTAACCTACGTATCGGTATTTCACCAGTAGATAGTTCTCCTAAATCTTATTTGCCCAAATAACTATGATGTCTCTGTCTCATAATCAAAGAAATTAGACCTAAAGGGCCCCATATACGGTACGATTCGTCTGTACGATCGATCTGATGAAAATCGACGAATCGTACCGTGTGTGGGGCCCTTAAGAGGTCACAATGGAGAACGAAATGCAAACCTGTGACACTAACGCCACTTTGATGTGATGACTTTGACATGTTTACTTCGCAACGCCATTATATACTTAGTAATTTATTCAAGTTTATATTGAAAATACTCGATAATCCGAATTTTCCGCCTATAAGTTGTCGACTCGGATTGACTAATTTTTTAAGCTCTTCAATTTGATGTGCATTTCGTTCCAGTCTACCGTACCCCTTGACGAAATTATTAATATAGATAGCAGCCTAAGGTATAAAATATACCTAAACTTGTAAGATTCCGTATAAAATACGAAATCCTTAGAAAAATAGTACTTAATTTTTTCGTAATGGCAACGGAACCCTATTTCGGGCGTGTCCGACACGCTCTTGGCCGGTTTTTTATCAAGTAAGACGGCACTCACCCGAAGGCATACACGTCGGTGGCCTTACTGAAAGGCAGGTGGAGCGAGGCGTGCGGTCGCAACGCCCGCACCAACTCAGGCGCCAAGTAGCAGAGCCAGCCTGGAGGGATGCCTAAACTGTCCCCTCGCGCGCTGTGGAAACAAACGCATTTACAGTCACACACACACACAAACATCACGCCTGTATTCCCAAATGGGGTAGGCAGAGCACACGAAACGTTACCGATTCGGGGCCACTTTTAGCAATTTTAGGTTTAAAGTTTGCCAAAGAAAGGTACAATAGTGACCAGGTTGCTAGTCTGTCGCCTACGGTGTACCTTAACCTTTTGTTTTTAAGAATAGAAGAGCGAGACCTCCTGATACAGGTATGTTATACCTACTAGGAGGGCTCAAACAACATGTTATCTACTGATACACATTACCCAATAAACGATTATTATTATTATATTATTATTATTATTTACCTAGGTATATCCTTTACATACTTTTTATTTTACAGTCACAGGTGAAATACGCGCCGCAACTAATTGGAAACATTTTTTTTTTTCGATTTTATTATGTATTATGGCTTGGCAACGAGGCCTTTAAATCAAAAGGAAAAAAATTTTTTTTTCGCTTATTTCGGCATAGCACGAGTATTTAAACCCAACAGCGTGCCTCACATTCACATTTAAACAGCTAAAACATGCATCGCTTTATTTTGCTAGTCAAAAACCAATTATAAAATAGATCGTCACTTTTTCAAAAGGCTCATATTTATTTATTTTATTTTATTCAAAACAATACAATAATAGGCTTACAGTATGAAAAACCAAAACGCCTATCACGTTACATGCTTCACATAAATCAACATGGATCACAAATTAATAATAAAGAATACAATACATACCGGAAATAACATAACCAAAATGAACATAGAAAACGGATTTGAATACTTTACAAATTATTATTGGATAAAAACTTCACAATACTATCCAGCACAGAGTGCCAATGAGGGCTATCGTTTTTTGTCTCACTAGATGGCGTACTGTTGCGTGAGGTTTTTAAGTATGGCTTTCAAAGTCTGTTATTACGGGTGTGAAAACAAAGTTCAGATTAAAATCACATAAATACACCTTAAAACCGTACCATAAAAATATCGAGCATACCACAGTGTTGCATAGTCCCCGTTTTGTTCGGAAAAAAGGGAGGACAAGGGTTCCGAAAGACAAAACTGTCTCAAAACACAGGCATTCATTGCCCCGGAACGCATATTTGCTATAATTAATTTCAGATATTGCAAAATATTCACAAAATTATTCTAATTATAAATAAACCCGCGTAGCTCACCCAAAAACTATGAGATTTGACATTTCGGAGACCTCACGCTACACTAGCGCCTCTAGTGGTGAATTCACACGCGATAGCCCTCATTCCCAGCAAGTACGTCAGTTTCCTGGTGCTTGTCCAGCATAGCGTTAAGCAGCGTTATAGTTTTACTAAGTGAGATTTACTTTTAGTTTTATACAACACGTTTTGTTGTGATGTAGTGTGTTTTTGTTGTCAATAAATGTAGTGTTTGAATTTGAGTTTGAAAAAAATCTACGATTATTTAAAAACGAAAAAGATTTTCGAGAGCTCCAGACGCGTTTCGAACCCGCAATACCTGTGGTTATACGCGCCAAGCGGTCCTACCAACTGCACTAAGAGGCAACCCGACCACCAACCATCCAGAAAACTGTTTTCGTTTTTAATAAATCTAAAGTTAAGTTTACATATAAGTTTGAGATACGAGTTTATAATTACTAACTTGTTTCCAAAGCAGAGTTTTGTGACGCTGAAGAGGCCGAAGTCAGTGATGACAACTTTCCCGTTCTCGAGGAATATATTTTTAGTCTTTAGGTCCTTGTGCACGATGCCGCGCGCGTGTAAGTAGCCCATACCCTGGGGAATAAAACATCCATACTCGTACGTACTAGTATTAAATGCGAAAGTAACTCTGTCTGTTACCGGATTTTTTTTTTATTCGACTGGACGGCAAACGAGCAAGTGGGTCTCGTGATGGTAAGAGAATACCACCGCCCATAAACATCTGCAACACCAGGGGTATTGCAGATGCGTTGCCAACCTAGAGGCCTAAGATGGGATACCTCAAGTGCCAGTAATTTCACCGGCTGTCTTACTCTCCACGCCGAAACACAACAGTGCAAGCACTGCTGCTTCACGGCAAAATTAGCGAGCAAGATGGTGGTAGCAATCCGGGCGGACCTTGCACAAGGTCCTACCACCTGCATCACGCTTAGACAGCTAAATTAGATGATATTTGGAACATATGTAGTTTGAGACTCTAGGAAGGGCAAAGGATAGATTTTATCCCGGAAATTTGCCTACTTCGCGTGGAACAGCGATAAACGGAGTCGCTGGCAACAGCTAGTTTAATTTAAATGATGCTAAGAGGCATTGACAGTCATATTCATTTTTGAGCTGCCGTAAAAACGTATATTTCAACAAGGGAATCAAAATTAATAATAATATTTAGACGACCAGATGGCCTAGTGGTTGGAGAACCTGACTACGAAGCTTGAGGTCCCGGGTTCGATTCCCGTGTCGGGGCAGATATTTGTATGAAAAATACGAGTGTTTGCTCTCGGGTCTTGGGTGTTTAATATTTATTTAAGTATATGTATTTATATCTATATAATTATATTTATCCGTTGCTTAGTACCCATAACACAAGCTTTGCTAAGCTTACTTTGGGACTAGGTCAATTGGTATGAATTGTCCCGTGATATTTATTTATTTATTTAAAAATAATAAAAAATAAGGTACTTTCTGTTGACCTAGACTAGAACTATGTTTGTCAAGTAAAATCGTCATATACAACAAGTATAGGAAAAAATCTGAAAACTTTACATGTGTATTTATTAATTATTTATGTCTTTCCGTCTACATCAGCAATCATCTGGTTTCTTCTAGACCGTACTCCCTCCTAAAGTCATCATTTATTTATTTACTAGATTAAGCGCGCGACTTCGTCTGCGCGGATCTAGGTTATCACGCGGTGGCGCACTCTATCGGAATAAACGGTATCCTATGGGGGTTCAAATTCTAATTCAAATACTTTTATTTGTCAAACATAGGTGAAAACAGCTGGATATAAATGACAGGTAATTTTCAGTAACACCATGTTGCACTATGTTGTTCAAATACCTATATACCAAATTTCATCAAAATCGGTTCAGTGGTTTCGACGTGAAAGCGTAACAGACAGACAGAGTTCGCATTTATAATATTAAAGTATGGATTTGTCAATAAAAAATTACAACATTAAAGTTAAAACACCAATGCGCTGTTAAATTCGAATTATACAAAAAGCAGATACACAATAAAATAAAAGAACATACAAAAAAAAAACTATAGGCAAACCGCGTAACTGAGTCCTCGCCTGCGCGGTACAGGGGCGCGGGGGTAGGACGACAAAGGGGACTGAAGGAGGTGCGGGCGGCGCGCCCCTGTACCGCGCAGGCGAGGACTCAGTTACGCGGTTTGCCTATAATTAAGGATTGTTTTTTTTTTTTAATCTTTTGGATGTCGTTATTAAGCAATCTTAATTTGTTTGCTTAATAACGACATCTCTTGTCCGGGTGAGCGGTTAGTTCCAATGGAGTGCTGAAAGTTTGTCGATGAGGGCTACAGCATAGATGTCGCTAGTGTCGCTGCTTAAGTGACTAAATAAGAAAACAAACAAGCTGAGATATGTGGTGCATAGGAGAAATTCGTGTCTGTAT
Organism: Choristoneura fumiferana; assembly: GCF_025370935.1. Classification (NCBI taxonomy): domain Eukaryota; kingdom Metazoa; phylum Arthropoda; class Insecta; order Lepidoptera; family Tortricidae; genus Choristoneura; species Choristoneura fumiferana. The sequence goes on from NC_133488.1 coordinate 19,246,819, forward strand.
CACTGTCCAGTGGTGGTGTAGCGGTATAGCACGTGGCACGGAATGCCGAGGACCTGGGTTCGATTCCCAGCACTGGTCTTATTTTTCTGGTTTTTCTATGCATCTATATTTCAGTTTGTATTTTCGATATAATTAAGGAATTTTGGGATGTGTTAACCGGTCGCCGGTCGCCCCATCCTCATTCTTCGTACCTGCGAGATCTGCTGCGCGACGAGCACGCTCTTGTTGGCATTAAACTTGTCTTTGCGCAGGTGGATGTGCGTGTGGAGAGTCATCCCCTTGCAGAGTGACGTCACGATGGCCAGCCGGGGCGGCTTCATGCACGCGCCCATGAACAGCACCAGGTTCTCGTGACGCGTCTTACGGAATGTCGCCACCTGATAATATAAACCCCCCGAATGAGGGCTATCGCGTATGAATTCGCCGCTAGAGGCGCTAGTGTAGCGTGAGGTCTCCGAAATGTCAAATCTCATAGTTTTTGGGTGAGCTACGCGGGTTTATTTAGAATTAAAATAATTTTGTGAATATTTGGCATTGCCTGAAATTAATTTTGGCAATTATGCGATAATGGGCAATGAATATCTGTGTTTTACAGTTTTGTCTTTCGAAAACTTTTGTCCTCCCTTTTTTCCGAACAAAACGATATTTTTATGGTACGGTTTTAAGATGTATTAAATATGATTTTAATCTAAACTTTGTTTTCACGCCCGTAACAACAGACTTTGAAAGCAACACTTAAAAACCTCACGCAACAGTGGCGCCATCTAGTAAGACAAAAAACGATAGCCCTCATTGCACACATACGCAAATAAAAATGACAGAAAATAAGTGTCAGAATTTTTGATTATGAATACTGCTGACAAACAATTTGCTTGCCCTCTACTCATGTCAGTGTCGAATAGTGTGAAATGGGCCTCGCTCAGCATAGCGCACACACACACACGCACGGACGCACACACGCACGAGCCGGGCACGCATACTCGAAATCAGATTCCCTTTGGGTGCATATAGGTTCGTATCCTACCGGCTGCGCCATGTTATGTTTATGGAACAGAGGTGCGTTAATCATACTCGGTGTTCTCGCTAAGGCTGATTTATTAACATACTAGCTGTTGACCGCGGCTTCGCCCCCGTTGTAATTTTGCTAAATTTTCTTCCATAGAAACCTTCTCCTGGCAATAACGAACATAACAAAAAAAGATTTAGTGAAATCGGTCCAGCCGTTCCCGAGTTTTGCTCTTAGCAACACATACATATACACATTTTATTCATAGACAGAAGAAAGAAGATCGATTCACAAGAGCTGGCACGAATAGATTGAATTAATGTATGTAATTATCTGTATCTTACTTATTTGAATACACTTCACACAAATATTTATTTATTTTATTTATTTGTAAAAACTCACACAGCATAACAGTTTGACACCAAAGCACTGAGTAAGACAAAAAAGAAGCAATTAAGTAATAATAATAATAACAATACTACAAAATTAACAATAACATGAGGACGGACGTGTATCCATCATCTCACAGAACTTCAAACATTCATCGCATACTTTCTCCAACAACCCGCCAATACATCACACTGGGGCACTGATGCTAGGAGGGCATTGACGTAGCGCAGCGCTCGGCAGCAACAATATGAAAAATATTTTTCACACCTCCCCTTCAGAAAAGTAACTTTTCCTCCCTGACGAGAGGGAGCAAAGTGCAACTTTTCTGCTCAAGGCTTTTCTTAGTGTTTTATTGCACATGCCATTTTTTGAACTTGATAATTGTATAGCCACGCCATTTTCTATGCTGGTTGTTCTTTAATAATATTTAGCTATTTTTTCATGTTTCTTAATGCTCGGTGTGAAAAGTTGTGTGAGCCACTCGGGAGCAAAATTATTTTCATCTAGGGCGTTAACACTTGAATCCCTCATAACGCTCAGGATTCTACTTTAGAATCCCTCGCAGGGATTCTATTGTAGAATCCTTCGCTACATTCTGGATTCAACGTACGCCCTCGCCGTAAATACACCATTTTGCTCCCTTGTGACACAAATAACTAATGATATGCATCATTAATTTTCCTACAAAAATGTCTAATATCATGATACGTACCTCGTGCTTGAAGGTGTCCAGCGGCTTGGCGTGGTCGCTTAACGCCTGCACGTGCAACAGTTTGACGGCGACGGCGCCGTGCCAGCTGCCGCGGTACACGGTGCCGAACCGGCCCGTGCCGATCACCTCGAACAACTTCAGCTCGTCGTACGGGATGTCCCATTCTTTCATAGACAGCTGGAAGAGAAGGACTGCGTTGATCATTTCGCTTTTGCGGCCGTTTCGTATGTATTTTCATTTTTGTAATTATTTGTTCTATCTGTGTTGTTTTTTTTGTATTTGTGTATTTGTGAATGTAAATAGATGTCATCTTTCCGTACGGGATATAATTGCAAGATTACAACACCGAGAAGAAGAAGTTTAGAAATATAACACTCCAAAATGATGTACTCGTAATCTACCTAAGTTATTAATTTGGTCAGGTCAGGCCTGTTACTGCCAAGTTCCCTTCTTACTAGTGGTCAATCGCCGGTGCCGATCTCGTACGGACGTGATTTTAACGAAAAGAAAACCGGATGGCTACACCATGTTTATAAACCAAAAAAGACTGAATTTAATATTCACAACAAAACATGACATAATAGTTGGAAACAGATCGATTTTACGACAACACAAAAATAACAAAATATCTTACTAACATTATTTTATTCCTATCGAACTCCACGTCACATAAAAAATATTTATTAAGTATTATATATTTTATACGTCTTCAAATAAAATTAAACACGTATAACATATAAACGAGACAAAACATAAAAAGCTTTCATTAAAACTGACTATTTCGTTATAACTCATGAACATCACTGTCATGTCTAATTGCAACTAATACAATAAACAAAATGTTTTAAAGCTTTTGTGATTTTCACTCATAGTTAATAGTAAACACGGGACTTATCACACAGTATTTAACTATTATAAACAAAACCACGCACTTCCTCAAACAGCTGCCGGCGATACACAAAACCGTTCATGTTCACACTGTTTGCCCACTAATGATTACAAGCGGCCCATTAACTGTCTCTCTGTCCCTTGATTATAAGTGTCTGCTCAGACTGTTTAATTGCAACGGAAGTACGGACGGTACGGATTGCTTTCTACCCATAACACAAGCTTTGCTAAGCTTACTTTGGGACTAGGTCAATTGGTGTGAATTGTCCCGTGATATTTATTTATTTTATTTTATTTAAAGTACACGTCTTCACGTAGTAAACTATCTTATAATAAAAACGCTGTCTTCTTTGTTAAGGTTCGTTCATTTAGAAGCAGGAGCTAAGCATTTGATACAGCAGACGATAATGCGCGCATCTCTGTCAAAACATATTACAAGCAATGACCACATTTACCATGGGAAATGTGTAATTCTGAGCGTAATTTGCTATACACACGTCTTATTATACATATATTTATGCCTTCGAACCTTAGGGTTTTAAAGATACTTCTTGACTATACCTCACCCCCACAGAAAGTGGTACAAATAATTGTAGCACAGATAGCAGGATGCAGGTGTTAAACATTTTTCAGATGAAGTCTAGTAAAATACATTACTGTCAGGATGTAGGACTCATACAATAAATCATTTTATTCGCATTTTTATTCTTTACCATTGTGCACAAATCTTTATACCCCAGCTTCCAGCAGACCAAATGTCGCCTTTAAATTAAACAATAGTCAAATGCAGTTCACTTTAACTTCAGACTTTTAATTATAAAACAGAAGGTTCAAATTCGAATAATCTGATTTACTTATATGCTATTTAGTTTTGCAATGTTCCTGCTGAATCACACAGTTATCGCCGACTTTAGGTATAGTATAGTGATAGCGCTTCCGAGTATTTGTAAACTGAGCTGAACTATATATTTTTATTTTGTTGCGAGTTCATTTACTGCCAAGGCCTTTAGATTAAAGTGTATTCACCGAGGCGTTTTTAAGGCCTCCTACCATTAAAAGAAATAACGGAACCGTTATATGATCACTTAGTTGTCTATCTGTCTGTCTGTAATGACGCTTTTTCCCAGGAACGCGTGGAGCTATCAAGCTGACATTAATATCAAATACTCAGAGGCCGTATTGTCTAACGTTTCTGACGCTCGCCATCGCAATCAAATGACAGTTTTTGTATGCGAAATCTATCATTTGATTGCGATCGCGAGCGCCAGAAACGGTAAGCAATACAGCCTCTGGTCTGCTACCCCTTGGAGCAGTAAAAAGATTAACAACTTCTAAGTTGACGCAATTTAAAAGATACAGTCTCTAAAAAAGTGGTTTTGTACAAAGTGCCGTACCAAAAAACCTATAGGGTATTTGTGGTGTCCAAGGAACTTGGAAATTGGTATGAAGGTAGCTCAGCACGACCAATGAGAAAAGTCTCTAAATCTTGTTTTTTTATATCTATGTGTCTTTATCAGTAACCATCTAAGGAGCCAAAAGCATACATTTTTGTTTTAAGAAACTTGGAGAGATTTTATAAAAATTCTTCCCAGTATTTTTAAAAGGAGTAATCATTTGTTCTGGCAAATGTGCGGACTTACTAAAAATTTGCAAAAAAGTTCCCTAAAATTTCGTCGACCTGAAAATTAGATGTTCGTGACTTGTTTCGCGGCACTCGACTCATTTCGTTAAGCTCTTTGTTTCAGATGACGTTCGACAAACTTTGAGATGATCCGGTTCCTTTCGGCTGACAGCAGTCATTTTGTTGTTGCGTTGTTTCTCGACTTCGTTACGACTAAACTAATACCAAAACTTGTTTCCGCCGAAAGAAGTCAAAAGTTCTTTTTCAGGTTCAGTTAGTTTCAGACGAAAATCTATTTATGTACTTATATATTCAACTACATAATATATTGACCACCACTGTCAGTGGAGCCCGACCCGCTGAGCACTCGCGCCCTCTATACACGCGCCACGCAACACTCACGCTGTTCTGCCGCGGCCACCGGTTGTCGTCGTGTTTGGCTGCGTCGAGCGAGTCCGCGCGCGCCGGCCCGCCGCTGTCGGTGGAGCCCGACCCGCTGAGCGACACCCGCGACCCTTCTGCACATACGTAACACTCATAACTAATATTAAACATACCGACCCTAAGAGTGCGCGGGTGCACTTCCTGGCTTAGCGCTGCGTGCTGTTTCAATAGGTTCCCATGGAGCAGAGCCCCGTCTCACGTAGCGCTGCTTTATTAGATGACATGAAACAAGCACGCCGCACCCGGGTAAGATCCTGTCCAGAAGGAGCGTTTTGCGCGTAGACACTCGCGCGTTGCTGAGGTATTAGGGCTACATACACCCCGTCCAGATGCCCTCGCGCGCAAAACGCTCCGTCTGGACAGGGTCTACGCCGTGCACGAGCGACTTAGCGAAGGCACTAAATTCGAGCATTTCAACGTTACTCTTTCAGAATCACATTTTTTGGTTATAATTAAATTTGCTACTACCAGATGACTGGAAACTGTATGAGAATCTTCTGCAATTTCTGCAGAAATCTGTCCACGTAAGTGATTCTGAACCAACGGTCGAATAACGACCTAACGTGTGTGTGGTGCGCGATAAAGTCAAACCCCGAAAGGAAACGAAACCAATGGAAAATCATCGATAAAAAATAGTAAAGAAATTTTGAACGACGATGGAAATGGCGTCACAAAACCTTCATTGAAATTTCCAAATAGGTAATCTTGGAAAATTCCGTACACAATACAAAATCCTTAGAAAAATATTACTTGATTTTTTCGTAACGGCCACGGAATCCTGGGCGTGTCCGACACGCTCTTGGTCGGTTTTTTTTTTAGTTTAAAAGTGATATGCTAGATTTGTTTGTTGGTGTGGCACTTACCACTTTTGACGCTAAAGGTGAGGTCATCTTTGTGGTCGTGCCCGCGCGCCGGCGACGACGCCGCCACGTGGTTAGGGCTCGACACAGGCGTCTTCACTTCTGTCGTAGAACAAAATTATGTATGAAACACAAACATGACGGTTTGTAAAATTGAGGTACTCTCACATTAGTTATAGTTTGGCTAATGAATGAAAGCTGAACCCAGCTATTATTTGAGTGGCAACATTATTCATATGTCATGGCCAAACAGACCAAAGAGTATAAGAAAACACATGAGTTTATACTACTATATATTCTGTGACTTGTTGAGTTTAGTACCGTCGTTTGTTAAAATAGTTTTTTGGAAATTTACTGCTGAAACATGGGCGAAACAATCAAAAGTGGTGAAGGAAAGGGGAGGCCTTTGCCCACCAGTGGGACATATTACGGACTACATAGAGTAAATATATATTTATTTATTTCGGAGATTTCGAAAACTGATCTAACGAGTTCGTTGAAATTAGCTACATAAGAGCTGTTGGGCCCGGATTTTAATCGGATGTTTCAGTGGCAGAACATTTTGTATGAAGCTATTCATACTTTCCCAACACGATTTTCTATAGAAATGACTGACATCCGACACAAAACGGATCGGACACCCGACAGGTGGGAACGGGGCTTTAAGGTGTTCGGGGCCGAACAACCGATCTAGCTTGATCTTATCTTTGGAAAAGTGCGTGCTTTCGAGTTTTTGCAAAAAAAAAACCATTAAGCTTGGCAGCGTTCAAGTATCACGTAACGCAATTTAGGGGGAGGGGGATCTTGTAAAACGTTACGATGCGTTACATCACAGTATTTTTTTAACAACTAGTAACAAGTACATACTATAATGTCCTCGAAAGTGGGAAATTCGCATCATCAGTTGTTGTTCTTGGCCAAAAAATGGCAACTTAATTCGGAAAACGACTAAAAAAAATTAAATAGAAATAGTCATTTGTGTGTTACGCAACGTTTAGGAAGGGGGAGGGGAATACAGAAAAATGTTACGGCGCGTTACATGGGGGGGGGGGGGTCTAAATCTACAAAAATTGCGTTACGTATTATTTGAACGCCCCCTGGTCGCTCGTGGACAAAAAATCGTCACTACTTTAAAAACAACTCGCACCTCAAAATAGATATTTTTTCTGAGTGAACTTTATGAATATTACGTCAAGGTTCAATTTTGTTGACATATTGATTTTAGACACGAGATTTTTTTAAAGTAGTGGTAAAATGAATGAATCTAGATTATGTTTAGTGGAGCTAGCCCATTGATTTACCAGGGAAATGGAACTGTTGTTTGAGCACGTGGTGCGGCGCGTGCGGCGCGTGCGGCGCGTGCGGCGGGTGCGCGGCGAGCGCGTGCGGCGCGCCCGGCGCCGGCGACGACGGCGTCGAGCTGTTGCACGACGACGTGTTCGACGACGAGTCCACGCCGCCCTGCAACAACAATGCCAAATTACTAACTAATTCATTATTTACTACTAGAGTTTACCCGCGGCTTCGCACGCGTAAACTATTCGATTTGGTACAATTGAAATTTCGGGATTTTATGAAATTCCCGTGGGAATTCCCAAAATTTATATCGTGGTCTTCATTGAGGTTGTGTTAAGAACAACTGTCAAAAATTTCAAGATTCTCAACCCAGCCGTTGAAATTTCAAGATCCCGTGGGAATATCGGGATAAAAAGTAGCCTGTGTGTTATTCCAGACGTGCAGCTGTTACGGTACGTCGTGGATTTCATTAACGTCGTAGGTACACTCAAACCAATTGAATCGTGACCCAATGTGGCACCTTTTTGTAGAAAGTCATAGTGACATATCATACTGGCTGACAAGAGAATTTATTAGACACTAAGGGGCTGTTTCACCATCCATTGATTAGTATTAACTAGCGGTTAAATGTGATGCCGTCTCTATTTGTTTTGTTCGAATAGACAGAGACGGCATCACATTTAACCGTCAGTTAACACTAATCAATGGCTGGTGAAACAGCCCCTTAGTCTTAATGTCAGAACGTTCTACGGTTAGTCTGGAACCAAATGGTTCGACTGTACATACGTGTCAAAATTGATGAATTAAATAGAAATAGAAATCATTTATTCGTGACAAAGTAGCGTACCATAATAAAAAGAAAAAAAATAATGAATGAATGGTTGAGTTTCATGATTTAATACCGAAACTCGGGCTAAAATGTAGCTTATGTATCAGTAGTTTATAAGCGCATAAGCGCGAACGTCAAAAACGACCGTATGCGCGGAAAAAACGCTAATCTGAAACCGCTAACCAACATGGACCCGTATTCTATGTCAATGACTAATTGTATAACCAAATTCTTAAACTTTTGAGCAAAAACTTTTGTTAATGGCGTAGAATAGTGTTCAGATATGTTTGATTGAATTTGCTCAAAAGTTTAAGACCTAGTCTGTAAGCGAGTATTGCTGACTGACCGGATAGGGCGTCGGCATGGGCGGGGCGTGGCGACGCCGCGGCCGGTGCGCCAGCGACGACAGGAAGGATCCACGCCCCGCGCCCCCGCCACCCGGCGACCCGCACCCGATGTAGCCGCCTGGGAACAAAAGGTACTTATATATAGCTAGACTAAAGCCTTCCTAAAGCCCAGTTTAGACGTGTAAAATCGTGCAAGTTGCATTACATATGTTAACTGGAAGAGATCCCTTTAAGGGATAAGTTCGCCTTTGTACATCTCTTTCTCTTGTTAATTGTAATTTTTATGTTTTATGTACAATAAAGAGTTACAATACAATACATAGCGGTGCTCAATTAACCCTTTTTCAGACCCTGTGAATTTAGATATGCTACCACAAAATGAATCATAATTTCATATTGCTTACCTATGAGTGATTAATTTAAAAAGGAATAGTAATTTGTAATGACTTCAATTGATTTTGTACCATATTGTAACTCGAGGAAGGTATATTAAGCAAGACAATATTTGTGCAAGTATTTTGGATGGCGAACAATTTTTTGATTTGCATCCTCTTTGCTATCGGTGGCTGGTTGGCGCAAGTCCTTTGCCGCGCGCCTTCGATCGTAATAAAAAGGCGGCAGTCAGCCAGACTTCAAAAAAACTCTTGGCGGATATATATTATTGCGGTTGTGCTCGGTTTTGTAAAATAAATATTAATTGTGATTGTAGACATTGTAAATAGTTATGTGTGTAAATAATAACAAACTTTATACGCCTAAAAACTAGCTAGTGAAGTGGCGGTGCGGACTATTGCGGCTTTACGGACTTTAGCGAGCGTCATACATCGAAGTCGGTTACATTGAGGTATGTTTTTCATGAATTGTTCTCTAGACATAATGCTGCACAGAAGAGCAAATAAGCCACGGCCTTGGTAGCAGTCACTATTCGAAGGTTTATTAAACAATATTTATGTATATATATATATATGTGGTCGTTATATGCAATAACCTAGTGCGGCCGAATGTGCAATAGAATGTACACAATAAGTTCAAGGGAATTAGGAATCTATGACAATGTAACAAAGTAAAAATTCTTTTGTTTTTCTATTGTTTAACACCATGGCAGTTTGACGGCAGTTTGACTTTATTCTCGAAATTAGATTCTAATTGCTTTGTCATTTTTCTTCATAATATTTACCGGGTGTGGCCTGTAATATGAGCAAATAATTAAAACATAGATCATACTCCTCAAACTGAACCACATTAGTTCAGCGACTTTTAAAAATAATTAGTCTTTTAACTTTTATCACACTTTTAAGTTTATTCGAAGAAGCAATGTAAAGCGAAATGCTTCATATTTGTAGCGTGACAGGCGACGTCAGTTGTGTTCTAGGCGTACATTGACAGCAGTATTTAATTTGTATGAAAAAAGGAAAATTCCAAGACTCCATTATTTTAAAAAGTCGCTGAACTAATGTTTAAATTTTATGGTCGTGTTGCAGGCCACACCCGTTATATGGTGGGCTTCAGGAGGCAATGCCTGTAAAAGGAATAACCACTTCATAATCGTCTCTTTACGGCCTCGCCATTTATTGCAACTTGCGTGATCTTTCATTCTTTGAAATTTACCACGAGCTTTACGGTGAAGGAAAACATCGTGAGGAAACCTGCACAAACCTGCGAAGCAATTCAATGGTGTGTGTGAAGTTCCCAATCCGCACTGGGCCCGCGTGGGAACTATGGCCCAAGCCCTCTTGTTCTGAGAGGAGGCCTGTGCCCAGCAGTGGGATGTATATAGGCTGGGATGGGATGGATGATCTTTCATGCAGGCCTAAACTGAGCTTAAGATTCTCTTCTAAGTTGCTAAACTGAGTACACTCTTGACAAAGTGGTCGTGGTCGTGGAATGAAGATCAGCACTGAACCTGCATCACGACTTTCTTGGGAAGTTATTGTGGTGCGAGTTCAAGAAGCATGAAAATACCGGGTTTAGGAACCTCATCATCATTCCAGCCTATATACGTCCCACTGCTGGGCACAGGCCTCCTCTCAGAACAAGAGGGCTTGGGCCATAGTTACCACGCGGGCCCAGTGCGGATTGGGAACTTCACACGCACCATTGAATTGCTTCACAGGTTTGTGCAGGTTTCCTCACGATGTTTTCCTTCACCGCAAAGCTCGTGGTAAATTTCAAATGTAATTCCGCACATGAATTTCGAAAAACTCAGAGGTGCGAGCCGGGGTTTGAACCCACGACCCTCTGTTTGAGAGGCGATAGGTCAAACCACTAGGCCACCACGGCTTTTTTAACCTACACCCCTCCTGGGGGTTTAGGAACCTACAATCGGGATATGCCAGCTGTTTTTTAAAAGCGACAAAGTATTCGACAGATCAGAGAGATGACACGCTGCACAACTTCAAAGTTCAATATCTCAAAAGCGGCGGAACCGAATTTGATAAAACATATTTAAGAACCATCGCTAGAAAACCTGATTTCAAATAAAAAAAAATCTCATTCACATCGGTCCACCCGTTTACGAGCTACGGTGCCACAGACAGACACACAGATACACAGAAAAACAGACACACATAGCGGTCAAACAAACACCCCTCTTTTTGCATCGGGGGTTAAAAACTGTCCGACGCGGCTCTTGTAGCCCTACTCTAGAACACCATAATATGTGCATTTATCCTCAGTATTTAATAAAAATAATATATTACTAGCTTTTGCCCGAAGCTCCGCCCGCGTGGTATTCGGTTATCGCGCGCTGTTCCCTCGGGAACTGTGCATTTTTTCGGGATAAAAAGTAGCCTATGTCACTCGGGCCCATAAACTATCTCTATGCCAAAAATCACGTCGATCCGTCGCTCCGTTGTGGCGTGAAAGACAGACAAACACACAAACACACTTCAGCATTTATAATATTAATATGGATAATATTAGTATGAATTACCGTCTTTGTGAACTTTCTCTTTAAAAGCGTTAACGAACTCGGGCGGTAAACCGCACGACGGAGGAACTTTACTTTCGCAGTCTCTGCAACAAAAAACACAAGGTAAGTTTAGGACGCTTCGACAAGCTTTCACAAGCACAAGCGGGGGCGTTTGGATAGGCTTGCGTGAGCTTGCCAGAGCTTGCCGCTGACCCAGGCCAGTGTCGGAAACAACTTCGAGGTCCACGTTTGCCTGTCTGAAGTACAACACTTGCAAGCGTGTAGATGGAATGAGGGATATCGCGTATGAATTCGCCGCTAGAGGCGCTAGTGTAGCGTGAGGTCTCCGAAATGTCAAATCTCATAGTTTTTGAGTGAGCTACGCGGGTTTATTTATAATTTGAATAATTTTGTGAATATTTTGCAATATCTGTAATAATTATGGCAAATATGCGTTCCGGGGCAATGAATGTCTGTGTTTTGAGACAGTTTTGTCTTTCGGAAACCTTTGTCCTCCCTTTTTTCCGAACAAAACGGGGACTATGCAATACTGTGGCATGCTCGATATTTTTATGGTACGGTTTTAAGGTGTATTAAATATAATTTTAATCTAAACTTTGTTTTCACGCCCGTAATAACAGACTTTGAAAACCATACTTAAAAACCTCACGCAACAGTGCGCCATCTAGTGAGACAAAAAACGATAGCCCTCATTGAAATTTATAAAGGCCAGCGTCTAGACATTTCCCAAGTCTCGGCAAGCGTGTAAATGTAGCTTTAAGGGATCTACCCACTACACCGTATCATGCCATGACCGTAATAAGAACGTGTCAGGAACGGAATGTCAAACGCATAAATAACACGCCACGGCGACGGTTGGTTAGGAAACGGTCGAGTAGGCATAGCATACTTATGTCATACTTCTCAATACAAAGAATATATTTTTGTCTCACACGTTGCTATTACGGTCATGGTATGATACGGGTTGCACCTTGTTTTGCCTAACAACTTTTTGTCTATTTTCGGATTGCCTAATTTTAGATAAACTAATATTACTTAACTTAATGGCTCATTTTCCCGAATTTTCATCTTATTGACAGTAATTTTGTATACAACTTAACTACTTTACATAATATTGTTTCGCCTAATTTTATATCATCTAATTTTCATTTTGTATAAACTTATTTCGTATACTGTTTGACTGACATAATTATTTTTCGTCTAACATAAGTTCGGTTCAGGCGCTTCGCCGGCCGCTACCGCAGCACGTTCGCTACGCTCGCTCGGCTCGCGCGCTGTTGTGGTCGCAGTTCTAATCGTAGTAAAAAAGGCTATTCGACTAAGTAATGATTAGTTAAAATAAGAATCGACAAAGTGAGTTTTAAATAAAATAATATATATTTTTTATTTTATTTTTTTTATTTGACTGGATGGAAAACGAGCAAATGGGTCTCCTGATGGTAAGAGATCACCACCGCCCATAAACATCTGCAACACAAGGGGTACTGCACACGCGTTGCCAACCTAGAGGCCTAAGATGGGATACCTCACGTGCCAGTAATTTCACCGGCTGTCTTACTCTCCACGCCGAAACACAACAGTGCAAGCACTGCTGCTTCACGGCAGGATTAGCGAGCAAGATGGTGGTAGCAATCCGGCCGGACCTTGCACAAGGTCCTACCACCTGCAAAATACCACCATAATATATATATTCGACAATACCAGTTATGAAAATGATCATTTAGAAAAAATTAAAATTCGATAGAATAATAATTTACTTTAGACAAACAATTAATTATAGTAAAAGTTGTTAGACAAATTTAAATTAGGCAAAAAAAAAATTAGACAAGTCAAGGGAATTCCTATGATACGGTGTAATGGGTGTACCTTTAGGGCGCTGCGACGTGACATTACTGACCTGTGGCACTTGAACTTGCACTCCTTGCACTTGAGGCCCGAGCCGAAGAGCATCTGTTTGTCGCAGTAGTCGCAGGTGGCGATCATGTTGAACGTCTTGGCGAAGCGGTGCGCGATGTCGTGCGCCATGCAGCGGCCCACGGGCGTGCGCGGCGAGCGCGGCGCCGCGCCCAGCGCCGCCTGGGAACAACACAATACGGTGTACTACCAATTATTTGAGGTGTCCCGATCTCATCAGCAGCCAACCTCTCGAGCAAAGCCATTGTATTCTATTGTGCCCTCAACCGCATAATACTCAGTTTAATATGAACGGAAATATAAAATAAAATAGTTCATTGAAATAACGACTTTATTGTCCACAGCAGAAAGCGCACTTTAAAATAAATACACGTTCGCAGATAAAAAGAGACCTGAAATGTATATTTCAGAACTAAATTATTGTTATTATTATTTTAAAATTTATGACGGTGGAAGCATTCTAAACTTCCACTGAACGTATATATAGTTAGTGTTTAGTATTGTAACTAAGGGACCCCATACATCCCTGTATTTCTTTAATTATTATTTTTTGTATTTTTTTCTTTAATTGTATAATATAGTTTTTAAGTATTTTATTTGTAATTATATTTTTATGCAAAAATGACTTTCTGCCAAGTTTCTTGCGGCGCAATCTTCTTGGCAATGAAGGTCTTTCCGAAAGCGCTAGTAGTTTAAAAAAATGACGTGTAAAAGTGCCCATTGCGGCCTATTTACTGAATAAATCATTTGAATTTGAATTTGAATACTTTTCCATGAGGCTAATTGTCTAATACGCATTCAATTTTGAAAAACATTATCTGCCAACAAAGTTTTATTTAAAATGATTTCTCTATCCTCCTGACTCCCAGTGTCCTTTAAAAAGGACATTGGGCGTTTGAAGTTTGAACATTAAACTTTACGTCAATGACATAAAGTTTAATGTTCATAAATCAAAAATGTGTTTCGTACAGCTCCTCCACTTCCACGCTGTAAGAACACAGACACATCATACACCACACAACGCTTATCGAACGCGCGTTTCGAACTCAAATAAAGTTCATCATCAAGGAAAATAAAAGGTTGCAAATGACATTATTTGCAGTAATGCTTTTCTTCGGAATTGAAGTGAAAACTGAGAATTTTATTGTTGATAAAACTCACTTTACCCTCGACTTGACTATCTACAATCGCCTGCGGTTCGGAGCAAAAAAAAACATCTCGTGAAAAATGACGCATTTTGATCTAGTACTTTTCCATGTTGGTTTTGGTGGCTTTCTAACTCGCCTTAGAGAGGCCTTTACCCAGCAGTGGGATATTACCACAGGCTAGTAAAATAGTAGATTATTGTCGTGGCCTGGAAGTAGGCAATTGCTGGCTGAGTATGAGTATTAAACGGACGAGCTTGCGAGTCCGTTTAACTAATACGAAGCCAGCAATTGCTATTCCAGCCGAGACTAATATAAAGCTTTTCTCAAAAATGGTGACTAATTCTGACATAGAATAAACTTTTTCTCAAAAACTATTATAAAATTTAATTTTATTCCAATATTTTTCTTATGCTTTCCCGCCTTTTTTCATTAAAAATAAATTGCAGGTGTATTTTTCCGACGAAAACACCACAAGCTATTTCACACCCAATAGAAAAAGTCCGGAGTTCCAACAAAATATCTGATACCGGCCATTAGACTTGGCTGTATACGACTTGTGCCAACATTTCCATGGCCTTTTTAACTTTAAAAAAAAGGGACGGATTGCAGGCGCGCTAATTCATTATTGTCGAGCTAGCGCGCCTGCAATCTTTTTAACTTTTTAATATGTAAAGAATAATGTCAACTTTTACGGACATTTTTGAGAAAAAAAAGTTTAGACGGTGGTCGTACTTACGGTGTGATTGTTATGCGGGTCGCGGAGCGGGGTGTGCGGGTGCGAGCGCGGGCGGGGTCGGGCTCGTGCGGCGACGCGGGCGGGGACTCCGCCGCCGGGCCGCTCTCCGCGTCCGCCGCCCCCGCCGCCGACGACTGGCTGTTGTCGCTGCCACAGATAATAACACGTTATTTTAGTCAAATATACAAGTAATAATAGGTATATTATTATTATTTAGTGTTTTATTGTGTGGCAATAAACAAAAAGACTATTTCAGACCAACAAAAGTCCATATTATTTGTTAGTAGGTATTGGTCTTACAATCTAGTGTTAGTCGATTTATTATTATTATTCTTCATTATTATTATTATTGTTTCAGACTTGTACATTGATTAATTAATTTAGAATTTAGGATTGTAAATTTAGGAATCTAAATTAAATTACGAGAGAGAGTTTACATACATTCATACATATTAATAGGGTAAATCGTCAATTACTGGCCATCTTACAATAAAATGAATTCTGGTCACCACCTATAGAAATAATTCATTCTCAGTATAACCACCACCAGACCACTGATTGATGTTTTACCCTATTAATGAATAGGTAATTGCTAGTTGATTATCGGTTAAAAAAAACTGCCTGAGCATTGGAGCAGAGCGAGGCAGCAGAGCCGTAAGCGAAATAAAAATCCACCAATAGAAATTAACAAAAATCTCCTCATCAGTGGACAGTGAGTCGGTAATTAGCTTAAAAATTCATAAAAAAACCATTTAGCGGAGTAAGTTAGAGGAGCGCTACCCAGCGGGGCGGAGAAACAAGCGCGAGTGGGGATGCTGGGAAGCTCCGCGAATAGAAAAACAATCCGCAAGTCCGCTTCGTATTACTATCTCGCTGTCTCGCCTATGGATAGGCACAGTATTACAACCCATATATATTTAGAATGGGCTAATTATTCGCTTTCATTTGATACCCATATTGTTACAATACAAAATATTTTTTTCATTCCTCCGCCATCTTGAAATATTATATAGCCTATGTCACTCCGACAGTTATGACAAATCCAATGATACCTCATATGCTAAAATCCGTCTAGACATTTACCCCCTTATTCATAAACGACAGTCAAACCTATTTTAGTTAAAATGCTGCTAAAATTCGTTTGTCCTTATCTGTCACTTCGACATATGTATTTGTTAGAAAGGGACAAAGCATTTGTTAGTTAACATAGGCTTGTTAAGTTTTATGAATAAGGGGGTTAGGCTGCAGCGAGGACCAAAGAAATGGACATACATACTTACATACATATATACATACGCTCGAAAAACATAACCCTCCTTCGGGCAGTCGGGTAATAAATTAAGTATAAACATACCTCAGATCGGAAGCATCGGGTTTGACGGAAAGTTGCGATTCGTGCGAGCGCGACTTGGTGAGCGACGCCGGCGCCGGCAAGTGCGAGTTTTGCTTGCGCTTGCTGACCGGCGTCGTGGGGGATTTGCCGCCTGGAAACAGAAAAACAGCATGTTAATGAGGGCTATCGTTTTTTGTCTTTCTAGATGGCGCCACTGTTGCGTGAGGTTTTTAAGTGTGGCTTTCAGTCTGTTATTACGGGCGTGAAAACAAAGTTAAAATTAAAATCATATTTAATACACCTTAAAACCGTACCATAAAAATATCGAGCAACCACAGTGTTGCGTAGTCCCGTTTTGTTCGGGAAAAAAGGGAGGGCAAAAGTTTCCGAAAGACAAAACTGTCTCAAAACACAGACATTCATTGCCCCGTAACGCATAATTGCTATAATTAATTTCAGGTAATGCAAAATATTCACAAAATTATTCTAATTATAAATAAGCCCGCGTAGCTCACCCAAAAACTATAAGATTTGACATTTCGGACACCTCACGCTACACTAGCGCCTCTAGCGGCGAATTCATTTTTTTGCCTTTGTGCTACTAATGTCATGTTGACATCTCATACTTTTGTCTACGAAATCATAGTGAAATCATTCATTAAAAAGTTCCACCCTGGGTCATGATTCAATTTGTTCGATTGTACTATTTGTATCTAGAAATATTTGTCTATTTCAATTTAAAATTGCAAAAAAGTACACGGAAGCGCTCAGTCCAAATTACTAAAACGATCCACTGAAATATTCCAGATAAATTTAATAATTATAACACAAGCGTATTTTAGTCACAGAGCCACGCAACGAGCTACAGAGATGCTCACAGTTTTTTTGCGGGATAGAATGCAGAACACCCGATTCAATAAATTATCTGTGGCCTGCTAAGGCTGATGATATTAGATTATTAGATTAGCAAAAGATATATTTTGTTTATATGATAGGGGGAAAAAGAGCAGGCGGGTCACCTGATGAAAAGTAAAGGTCAATTTAAAATTGTGGTATTGGTAAGACAAGGGCAGAGATTGGAGCAGAGCTGAAGAAAGATCTGTGGCGCCGTGTGCCAGGCCTGTCCAGGAGCACACCGACAGCCTGACGATGATGATGATGAGATGACTTACTCTTCCTTGGCGTGGCGTGGTCGGGCTCGCTGGGCACGGAGCCGCGCGGGTGCCGCGCGCGTCCCCGCGGCGAGCCGCGCGCGTGCCGCTCCCACGAGTCCCAGTACAGCTGCATCTCTGCCGCCGCCTCGCCCCTCGCTAGGGCGTCTGAATAGACAATTTTTTTTAACTGGATGGCAAACAAGTGGGTCTCCTGATGGTAAGAGATCACCACCGCCCATAAACATCTGCAACACCAGGGGTATTGCAGACGCGTTGCCGACCTAGAGGCCTAAGATGGGATACCTCACGTGCCAGTAATTTCACCGGCTGTCTTACTCTCCACGCCAAAACACAACAGTGCAAGCACTGCTGCTTCACGGCAGGATTAGCGAGCACGATGGTGGTAGCAATCCGGGCGGACTATGCACAAGGAAGGTTCTACCACCTGCATAAAAAAAAATGTTTATTCTGCAATAAAAATAAAGTACCTGTGCGACCGAGCTTTGCTCGGGCTAAAACTCGATAATAAGCGTTTTCTCAGAGATAAGACCAAGCTAGATCAATTTGTCATCCCCAAAACCCCCCACATACCAAATTTCACCGAAATCGTTGGAGCCGTTTCTCAGATTCTATATATATTATACATACAAGATATATATAGGTACAAAAATTGCTTGTTAAATAAAAGATATTAGGTAGATAGATACAGTTACACGAGTAATAAAATAACTTTAGAACCGAAATGCTTGGCAGCCCAACAGTGCTGTATTACGGCACTACATGGCTTATTTTCAGCTGCTACAGATTCTAATCAAAGTTAAAACTTTACTTTTCAAATAAGTTTTAAAGGAATTTCAACATTACTTTTGTTTTAGTCTACCAGATGCTTTGGAAATACCATACAAAAGCCTAATTCGGCTACAGCGACTGCTAAACCATTGGACGACACTACTATATAATAGCCAACTTTATTCGAAAAACAGTGCTCAGACAGTGCCAGCATGTACTACGGTTCTTACTGTTTGTGATAATGATAAAGGGAAAAAAAACTTCTTACATGCTCTGTTGGCAGGTCATGTTGATTGTATATTTGCTCTCGTGTGGTACACCCTTAGCGATACGGTCAGCTCATAACTGGGCTTGCCGACCGTGGATACACGCGCGTCACGGCACGTATGTAGGTACTCACCGGTGTAGGTCCGCAGACGGTGCATGGCGCGACACAGTCGCTTGACCTCCTCGTCGCGCGCGTTGGCCAGGAACGCGCGTAACTCATGGTCGGAGCGCTCGCGCAGCGACTCCAGCGTCGACACGCGATTGCATACCGCCTGGGGAACGATACACAAGTTTTTTTTTCTCAAAAATGTCCGTAAAAGTCTACATTATTCCTTACATACGAGTATCAGAAGGCTAAGTGCATAGTTTATGGTCAGCGAGAAATTAAAAAGTTAAAAAGATTGCAGGCGCGCTAGCTCGACAATAATTTATTATTGTCCAGTCTTAAACTTTTTTTAAAGTGAAAACGGCCAGGGAAATGTTGGCACAAGTCGTATACAGCCAACTCAACTGGCTGCTATAGTTATTTTGTTGGAACTCCAGACTTTTTTATTGGATCTGAAACAGCTTGTGGTGTCTTCGGTGGAAAAATACACCTGCTGTTTTTTTTTAATGAAAAAAGGCGGGACAGCATGAAAAATTTTATTGGAATAAAATTAAATGTCATAAAATATTTTGTTGACTTTTGTTGGTTTATTCTTATTTATTTTTTTCCTTCGCCACTTTTGAGAAAAGCTTTATATTAGTCTCGGCTGGAATAGCAATTACTGGCTACGTATTAGTTCTCATACTCAGCCAGCAATTGCCTACTTCCAGGCCACGACAATAATCTACTATTACATCATGATCATATCAGCCGTAGGGATTTACTGTCATTCATGCATTATTTAAATCTGACCCATATTTACGTCAGCAGAACGGGACAGGTCAATAACAGTTTTTTTTTTATTATGAGAGGGAGGCAAACGGATCGAAATAATTATAACCCAAAGGGCGTTTTTCCATTTTTTTTTTGATTAGCCTATTTTTGTGTCCCACTGCTGGGCAAAGGCCTCTCCTCTCTTGCTCCACTCCTGCCTATCAAAGGCGAGCTCCCGCCATCCCACATTATAGGCATCTAAGTCGTCCCTCCATCTCCTCTTCGGTCTACCTCTATTACGGTATCCGTCACTAGGTTTTTCCATTAGCTGCAAAAAAATATGAAAATGTATGGCTCGCTTTTTCACTTACCGGCAAACTTACCACTCGGTGCCGGCCCGGCAAAACTGCTTGTTGTATTCAATTGTGCTGAAGTCCGTGTCAGTACTGCACCACTCACCGGGCGTAAACCGGCATCGACACCGGCGCAGTGGAAAAACGAAGCCCCGATGCCGTGCCCGTGCCGGGCCGGCTAATGGAACAACGCCCAAAGGATCCCTAGTCGCAGACCCTGGTTACCTGGATAGCCTCAGCGCTGAGCCCAACGACGCGCAACCACTGCGGCAGGCACGGCACGTCCCCGAGCGCCCGCTGCAGCTCATCCTCGAAGCGCGCCTTGATCACCAGCTGCCGCGAGAAGTGCTTCAGGAGTTTACCCTGGAGACCAAGCAGTTGATGGTGAGATGGTGACGCTAATCCCCCGTTTCACCATCTATTGATTAATTTTACTTGACAGATAAATGTGGCTGACGTCTCTGTTTGTTTCGTCCGAATAGACTGAGACGGCATCACATTTATCCGTCAAATAAAATTAATTATTGGATGGTGAAACAGCCCCTAACTCAGCGTTTCTTAACCAATTCGGGTCTGGTATTATACTAAAATAAATGTCTGACGTCAATTTTAGTCGTGCAATATTAAAACTCTTTAGGGTACATGCAGTCGCTAGCAGCGATAAATCTGGTCAGGTGACCCCACTTTGAACGCGACTCAAAAAGTAGCGTCAAGTCGCCGCGCGAGCAGCAGCGACAAGATGGCTTTTTTCAGGAATGTTCTTGGTCTTGAAAGCTGATTTCTTAATCTCATTTAGTAGCAGTCGTGGCAGTGGTACAAATAAAAGAAATTGGAGTGAATGAAAAAAAAAATAACAGTGTTTTTGCCGAAACTGAAGACGTTTTTTTTTTCAGCAATAAAGCTCAACATTCTCAGATTTATCGCTACATGTCACGTGACCAGATTTGACACTGGAAACGAGCGTCGAGCGATTTCATGGGGCCCCACCTTTATTGTACAAAATAAGTAAACAAACACAATTGACAATATTAAAGATCATAGAAGACTTATGAGAAAACATTAAAGACAAAAAAAAAAAACTATTCAATGCTGAAGCAGGAATGTGCAATGCTGGTCTTGTGTCAGTCAATCAGTTAATATATCGTGAATCGCCAGCCAAAAGGGTTAACAATGAGAGCTTTAACCAGAAAAGCTGATATATTGCATGAAAGCCTTCTTAAGTAGATAGCGCCAGCAAGCCAGGGTAGGGCAAGAAGAGTGGTTGCTGTAGACGCCAGGTGGCACTCGTGTGCCAATTTCCAGTCTCCATTGCAAATTAAAATTTTAATGGTGTAGACAATCTCGCTCTATCTTAATGAAGGGCTAGAGCCAGTGCTGTATGTGAACAAGGAATAACAGGAGTTTTTGGAATTCCCATAGGATGGTAAATTCTATAAAATATACATGTATTCTAGGGAGTGAAACTGTGGGCCTCAGCTAGTTATCCATACTAATATTATAAATGCGAAAGCGTGTGTGTTTGTATGTTTGTCCGTCTTTCACGTCGAAATGGAGCGACGGATCGACGTGATTTTTCGCATAGAGATGGAGATGGTTTATGGGCCACACATAGGCTACTTTTTATCCCGGAAAAACGCAGTTCCCGAGGGAACAGCGCGCAATAACCGAATTCCACGCGGGCGAAGCCACAGGAAAAAGCTAGTAATATAATAAATAAATATTCAAACATTAAAATTTATTTATTGATAAGTCATTTTCTTTATTTATACCTTTTGATTTCTGATTATTAACAATTCAAAATTGTGATACCGGTACTGCAATGAGAGGTTAAACCATATGTAATTTTAGTTTTCCTTTAGTAAAAAGATGAACAATACTTAGCTGTACATATTGTACCTATTAAATATAAAAAAATACTAGCTAATCAACCTTAATAAAATAAATAAATAAATATCATGGGACAATTCACACCAATTGACCTAGTCCCAAAGTAAGCTTAGCAAAGCTTGTGTTATGGGTACTAAGCAACGGATAAATATATTTATATAGAATTAATTAATGAATATATTCATAGGTAATTCACTGTAGCAACACTTAATTTTCATAATTATGTTATGGCAACACCAACTGAAAGATATTCAACTTTTATCATGAATTAGAAAGCAGCAAGTTGCTTATGAACTGAAGCAGAACATGATAATGCATTATTCATCTTAGAGAAAGTGGATAACTGTGACTTGTCTTCCAAAGCAACATATTTAGCAATAGCTGAAGCTTCTGGCCAAATAGAGAGCCCCACATGTACAGTCAAGTGCAAAAATAAGTATCTATTCGAACCACTCAAAAATATGTTACTATGGCCTTATTGCGTCGGAACAAGAGTCTGTGGTACTTATTTTTGAAACTGAATAAGTTCATTTTTTTACACTTGACTGGACATACAGTTAAGGAAACTTAACCTTTTCATAATCAATTTCGCTAAGATTTTTTTAGAAAATGTATGGGATGTTGACATGACATTAGTAGCACAAAGATTCCACACTGATCTATTTTCCTTGACTGTACTTGTACAAAAGTGGCCAACAAATGGGTCACTTGAACCAAACAGTCCGTAGTTTGACAGGATTAACAGTTTTGCAATTCTTAAAATCTTCAACAAAACCAAAGAGATGACAGGGATTTGAATTATTTATTTATCTAATTTATTATTAAAAATGTTTAAGGTTGGCTTTACCAAGTTCATACCTAAGTGCCATCCATGAATACATGTGATTTTGTCAAAATTAGACATTAATGACATTGTAATAAGAACCATGGCACGCATTATCGTGAATGACTCTACCTATAGAGTTATGTATACATATTGTAAGTGTTATAATTGCTAACACATACTGCTTGTTCTAGCTCATATCATAAGCAAGTAATTTCACTTTTAATGCATGCTTTTTGTCAACTGTACTTCTTTTCTTGGCTGTACTTGCATTAACACTCAATTGACACATCCTATAGTCCTAGCACACTTTATAAAGGTGAAATTAAGCCATAATAATGATCCAACATAGAATACAATACAATACAAGTATTCCTTATTGCACACCACAAGTCAGTCAAAAAAAAGTATATAGACAGACACATAAATTCAACATAAATATGAGAAACAAATTGTTCAGTGAAAACTTTTTGACTTAGGGTGGTGAATCTTGTTTAGAACTTAGCACTCCACTTGTTAAAAACAATCAGGAGCCAGGAGGATCTGTAAACAAATATCTTTAGCATTGTACTCTATATTTACTCTATATGTATTTTTAATATCTTATGATACCATCTCAATTTTTGTGGAATAGACAAAGAACATTCCAAGATAGGCTCTTGCCCATCCTTGACAGCATTATGGAGGTTGAATATTGTATCAATTTATGTAGTCTCAATTTGAAAAAAGCTAGTAATGTAAGCACTATACTTAAAATGCTTAGGTAATTAACTAAATGTAAACAAACTTCAGCTGCCAGATTTGGTACATTCAAGCATTTTAAAAGTTTTACTTATCAATTGTAATACAAACTAGACTAGTGTATTTCAATACAGAAATGTAAATGTTTAAATAGTTCAATATTTAAGACACAAAGTGACATTGTTTTGTTTACATTTAGTTAAATACCTATCCAAACCAAGTGTAGATAGCAAGTAATAAACATGCAAATAAAAAGGAAAAATTACAATGCAAAAGTGTGTTTAAGTTCAGAAGTGGGGGCTTGTGATTGTCACTTCTAAGTAAAAAGCCTGAAAACACGCGGAAATTAATATAACATCTTTAACACATATACAAACATTTATTATTCACTAGCTGTTGCCAGCGGCTTCACCCCCATTGTAATTTTTCTTTCATAAAAATCTTCTCTTGATAATAACAAATTACAAAAAAGAATTAGCAAAATTGGTCCAGCCATTCCCAAGTTTTGTGTTTAGCAACACATTTTATGATTCATTTTTATTTATATAGATAATCAAATGTGATCCCCTATCAGAATCTAATAATAAAACCTCAACCATTAAAATGTTGGTATATGATTTGTATTTTTTATAGCTGTGTTTTATCATGCTACTCTCATTACCCATTACAATCATAAAAAACCAAACTTTACAATGTCATAGTAGTACTACAAAATTATAAGTGATATGTGTTATCACATCTGAGATGTAATGCCTAAATAATCTTATCAGCAACTCTAGAGATAGGTCATTGCATTCCTTACTTTTTTTAACAATTTTTAATTAAAGTATCAAGACTCAATATTGTTAGAATGAACAACAATTACCATAGGTTCAGTAAACCTAAGAGTATCTATATTTTTTAGGGACCTGTGGTGTTTAGTGGTTTATAAACAGGTCAGGGCTACGCTCAAGGCAACTGGGAGCGCGGTGCGGCCTCTTTCTACGTCAGCATTGAACTTTTCACTATAGGCCTTGAGAGCCGATGTCCTTGAGTCCCGGGTCCCAATACGCTCAAGGGCAGAGCGCCCGTAGCAACCAGAGCTGTAAGCCACCCACCTCCAGCGTCCGGATCTCCTGCTGCGTCAGTTCTGCACTCGTCGAGCATTGTGTCCTCAAACCCTCCAGTCTATCAGCTGAAACGTCGATCATGGACTGGATAGTCTCTACCATCTCGACTGCATCACGAGCTCTCTTTATTTCGCATCCGCTCTCTGCTTCCATTACAAATATCACAGCACTATGCACAATCTACTAGTCACTACTTATAATAAAAAAACACTTTAAACATTTTAAAAAATGATTATAGAAAACATTGCAGTGTTGTATTGCCGATACGCGGCCATATCCGTAGAAAATCTATATTTTTGTCTATGCGCTGTCAAGTGTCAAGCCGCGGATTGATAGTTTTGACAGTTGTCATTTCGCTTGTTGCAATACCAATTGGTTCACTTTATAGCTAATCTTGCAATTATTGCTTACAGTAATTCTATCCTGTCTAAAATATTCTTTTTTTATTATCATTATGTTTTTTAGTAAAGAACTCTGGAAAAGAACACTACTCTTTTTTCACATGATCACTAGATGGCGTTCAAAGTCGGAGAAAGAACTGTCAAATAAAATGTGTCTATGTTTGTTGGGATTATTTATTTTTTTAGTCTATGACTTTTATCAATGCAGTGAGGACGTTTGTTGTGAGATTTGTTTCCTATTTTTCGCCTTCCGTCGTTTTATTAAATTCTGTGTAATGTAAATAATTAGATAACTTTTAAAATATTTTTTACTTTACAATAAGTAGACCCTGAATATTTATTTTTGTTAGGTACTTAGATGTAGGCTCAGTAGAATGTTTCTCGAGCGCCTACTGTTTTGCGTGTTCTGCCTTGGAATAGAAGGTAACTATATTATATGGTCTGTTAGGATTCGATTGAAAGGAAAGATAAATTGTTTTTTTATAACGAGTGTTGTTTTGTGAAGTGGTGGTCCAAGGGCTGGCCGAAGAAGCAGCACTGCGCGAGGTGGCTGTGGATAAGGGCACCAACGTGACTATTCCGTGCGGCGGGCTGCTCACGCTGCCCACCCCTAACGTCCAATGGGTCTACAAAGGCAACCGAACCCACCATGAAGTCCTGGTAAGCCCTGAACTGTACCCTGCTTATTATGTAAGAATCTTATAAGAATTACACAATTTAATTTATTTCTAAATATTCATGCTTTATTTATGAACATAATTATGTTTATTGTATCATTCAATACCTTTAATAATATTGTGTGTTAATTTTTTACACTTTTACACAGATTTTTATGTAGCTATTTTGTAGAATTTATTCACAGCACCTAGTTACCTATTTTTTTTATGATTTAATATAAAAGTGAGTGGTGACTGCACTTTATCAATTTAAACAAATTTAAGTAACATTAATTATCAAAATCCTGATGGAGCCATTGTTTACCAATTTTTTATTGAACCAATTTACTTTACATTCATCATGTGTAGTATAGTAACTATAGACAGGTCTCATTATTGAAAAAACAAATCAGCTGAATTTTGATTTATGCCTGCTAAATTTATATAAGTAACTAAAGACCTGGCCCTAATGTAATAAAAGTTACTTACAAGTGCTACAATTCTACATAATTGTTAAGTTTTACATACAATAAAAAAACAGCCAAGAGCGTGTAGGACACGCCCAAGATAGGGTTCCGCAGCCATTACGAAAAATAATCAAGTAGGTAATATTTTTCTAAGGATTTCATATTTTGTACGGAATCTTCCAAGTTTAGGTATATTTTACACCTTGGGCTGCTATTTAATCTTAAACCACGAATAATTCTCAAGCAATATAGCCGTTATAATTTTCCCTGAAAATTTGCTATAGGTACTTACTACCATCCTGATTTTTTTCAAATTTTTCCACCTAACATATTTTAGAGGGGGGGGCTCGATTTTAATTTAAATTTGCACTTTAAAGTTGAATATTTCGCAAACAGATTACCGAGTCGAAAAATTGACCAGGCAACCCCCCAATGGTTTTAAAAGACCTATCCAATGATACCCCACACTATAGGGTTAGTAGAAAAAAAAATTACCCACTTTACGTCCTTAGGAGGTACCCTAAAAAAAAGATTTTTGTATTTTTTATTTTACCACTTTGTCAGCGTGACTGATATGTATATTCATGCCAAATTACAGCTTTCTAGTATTACTGGCGTCTGAGCTTAGCGGCGGACAGACAGAAGGACAGACATGGCAAAACTGTAAGGGTTCCTAGTTGACTATGGAACCCTAAAAAGTGACAAAGTATAATTGTAGCACTGGTAACTTTTATTAAATAGGGACTTCAGTATACATTGATAAATAGTCTCTAATCTTGTTATTATCAATTATGTTTCAAACAAGCACTTTCTAAAATTTAATAAACAACATATGTACCAAGATATAATTCTTATTCCACAGCTATGAATGAGCAACTACTTATTTATTCACCTGTGTAAACCCACCATGTGAATAATGATTTTAAATTTCTATTTACATTCCCATTCATAGCATGTATAAAATATGTTAAACATGACTTGGGCCCAGCCTATGTTTTTGCCAGAATTTTGGCAGCTGTTCAACAACTGTACAAACTTGTAGATGTTCCATTTCTTATTGATAAAATTCTATACTTATTTATTGAATCAGGCGTTACTTTGCGGAGGTCCATATCAATGAACTAAAATAATTTCCTTGCTCACCCGCGACCTTACGATAGCTAAGCTTATGCAAAATATGCGTGTTCATGCAGTTCCTCCACCTCCACACTGTAAGAACACACACAAATCACACAAACCCATCTATCACCACCACCACACTACACTGACGCGTTTCGAACTCAACCAGAGCTCATCTTCAGAGTGACACAACATACGTGATGGTGGTACGTATGTGGGTACTTGGGGAGTTAAAGTGACAAGTTAAAACGGTGGTTGTGGTTCGTTAGTCTAACAACTGGTAGCATGGTGTACGGTTGTGTCACTCTGAAGATGAGCTCTGGTTGAGTTCGAAACGCGTCAGTGTAGTGTGGTGGTGGTGATAGATGGGTTTGTGTGATTTGTGTGTGTTCTTACAGTGTGGAGGTGGAGGAACTGCATGAACACGCATATTTTGCATAAGCTTAGCTATCGTAAGGTCGCAGGTGAGCAAGGAAATTATTTTAGTTCTATACTTATTTATTTTAATGCAATAAAGCTTGTCCTCCATAGACATAGACATGAATGGCAGAACGTACAAAGAGCCATAGCCAATGCCTGTGAAAATATGAGTAGAAAATGGAGATTATTGGTGTAAAATTTTAAATACAGTAGTAGAAAATTACAGTGGTAAGTACTGTATTAATTTTGTTAACTGGTTCAAAATTGCATTCAAATGGTAATTTTTCTAGCTGCACTTTTGAATACTTCAGTAAAGTAGTAAATACCACATATTATCCTGGTTTCAAAAATTGCCCCCTTAGTCAATAGCAGCGTTAGGGTAGGGCGCGGTGGTGGGGTGATCGCCCAGGGCGCCGGACTTAAAGGGGCGACTGCAGGCACCCCTTTTATCCTTTTGCTCATGAGCTAAGCCTATACCTACTTTCCGGAAAATTTCCAGAAGTTGCGGGTGCCGTGGATATCTCGCCCAGGGTGCTGGAAGTGCTAAAGACCACTGCCGGCCTTAGTTGGTATACATTTCAAAGAGCTATAAATCTGGATGACCAGCTCAGCCTCAGCTGTTGTGCCTTATAACTCGCCAAACTAAACATGCAGCAAGAAGTTGCACATATTTTTACCTTAGCTGTTACTAGTTCTAACAGTAATTGATGGGATTTGCATGTGTTGCTGTTTCCAAGTCATTATCAGAGTGAACTTATTTACATATTCTTGTCAGCTTAAAACCTTTCCAAAACAAAAGTCTGACAGTCATTTTGAAATTGATCTTGTGCAGAGGCCTTATTCACCACTTCTTTCTGTCACACGGCATAACACGAGCGTACGAGTATAATTTAACTCGCATGAAAATAATTAATGGGCATTTTTGATCTGTCATAGTGACTTCTCAGTGAGAAGTTCTCACTTGTCGACTCTACCTAAATGATATCGATATTATATTAATATCGTAAAATAATAATCATAATATCTTTTATAAAGACACTAATAAATTGTACATTCGTGCACCCGTGCGACTTATTTGCACTACAGCAGACTTTGAATATGAAATTGAATTATTTAATTATTTTTTAATTTTAATAAGAAATTTTTAACTATTCATTGTTTTCATTGCATAATGCATATTTATGTCTATTTCACATTTTCGACTGCTCAAAAGTTAATTGGAAGAGGTCCTCAGATTTATCGTAAGGTAATAAAATGACTCTAGTCTCAAGCAACGTTGTTAGAACACGATCCGATATATCGTCACTACTTTGAACATAGAACCTCCTCCTTTTTTTGAAGTCGGTTAAAAAATCTCGTATCTAAAATCAATATGTCAACAAAATTGAACCTTGATGTAATGTCGATAAAGTTCACTCAGAAAAATCATCTATTTTGAGCTACGAGTTTTTTTTTAAAGTAGTGACGAAATTCGAGTCAAAGGGTAGGTGACCTAGGCCACTGCCTAGCGCTGCGCCAAAGGCCCCGTTTTTTTGCTGTTTAGAAATCCGTCTTCTTGAACCCAATGCGCTAGCAGAGAACCTAGCAAAATATATCCTGCCTCGCCATTGATTCCAGTACTTTTGTCGCTCTTTATCATATAGGAATAAAGTGCTAAGCTATGCTATGAGTAATCCAGATATAAATATGCCAATTAAATCCAATCTATTTCCCCCAAACATTTAATACCAATCGGACGAAAGTAAAATCGTCTAACCATCTGCCGTCTATAAATGGGCGAAGTCCAAATGAAGACATTGGCCAATTTGTTTTACGACGGTTGGCGGCCATAAGCTGCGGTTCTCGATTCAGTAATTTTGGCCAAACGTGGGTAGTTAATGGAGGTGATTTTTTTTATGTCTTCGTTGTTTTGCGGCGCAGTAAACGGTGACTTATGAGCTAACGTTCGACGCCATGTAGTTTATAGCACTTTACGTACTGATTGGTTAATTTGCTCTATCAATTGTCTGCGTTTTCGCCCATTTGTTATGATGCACCAGTAGGTGCATAGGTGTTCAATGCTCAGCATTCAGCCCTCAGCGCTGAGCAGTTCGTATTGGCGTACGTTTTCCTTTTTCTCGCTTGACTGTACACTACGTCCCTAAGTATCCCTTTAAGTAAATACACTGAGTGTTATTGTGACTAGAACGGAGCTAAAAAATACTGGAATGAAATACTTTATACTTCTTCTTTCAACAAACAAAGTCTGCAGGGCTACTACGAAACTAGAAGTTCGTGTCGTGCGGTCCCTCTGACACTTATACTATTTAATACGAGAGGGAGAGGGACGGTACGATACGAACTTCGAGTTTCGAATTTCGTAGTAGCCCTGTTGTATTACTTTTGTATTTTACATTGTAACACGTTGTTGTTGTAAATCATTTGAATCTTACATTTATATTGTGTGTGAAATGTATTCAAACACAACACGTTCAATTAACACCTGAACTCACATGAATGTCACGTAATCGAATAGATGCATCAGTTACGTCACACACGCATAAACACCGCACTTTGATTTACTCGTAGGGTGCTTAAATGGTACCTACATAAATTCGCAACAGCACTCCCGAAAACAGCATCTACATTGTGACCAATTGTCCCGTCAATTTTTTTATTACGTTCGAGGAGGTTCGCCAGTGTCGTTTGCTCTGGCCTCGCTCTATCTGGCCGCAACCGGTATTCATCAGAGATAATCAGTGGACACAAGCTTACCCGTGGCCTGTGCGGACTGAACAATGCAACCGAACCCGAAACCATTCTGCTCCAAAGCTGTTAGTCATTTTTCATTGACTCAATTGGAATTTATTTGTCAATGAAAGTGCAGAATGCATTTATATAAAAAAATACTGTTTTTATTGCTTGTACTCGCCTCATTTAGAAAGGGATTGCAAATAACAAAATCAAATAGGGTACAAATTAGAATACCTTACTTACTGAAATAGTAAAAAAAAGTATTATTTCGATCGTGAGCTGTTTAAAATTTTACATGTTAAAAACAAATAAGACACAAAAAACTATTAAGAAGCTACAAAGAGATGTATGCGAAAGGGCTTTAAGTGGAAAGAATAACCTTTTATCCCACCAAAAACATTCTGTAAAAAACTAGCCAAGTCTCGATGGAGCTGCTTGTTTATCTCTAAAAAGTAATGAAATCTAGAGACAAAGTCGTGCCAAGTCTAAGGTTCCTTACTGCGATTTCTTTATTATTATAGTTAATGTTGTGTGACTTGGCCGTTGACTTGTACCCACTCACGTATAAAGAATATTGACCTTAGACTTGGCACGACTTCGTCCAGATTTCATTACTTTTTAGAGATAAACAAGCAGCTCCATCGAGACTTGGCTAGTTTTTTACAGAATGTTTTTGGTGGGATTTCACTTCTTTTTGTAGAAAATTTGTAAAGGCGGTATGTCGTTTATTGTCGATCTCTAATAGTTTGGTTGAACTTGTGTTTTCTAATCAGGGTCACCTTGTACTCCAGATCTTCGATTATCCTAGTTTTTATAGTTTTCCCTTTATGTGGCCATTAAACCCTAACTCTGTACCAAATTTCAGCTCTCTGAGTTTATGGGAAGTACTAGTTCTATTTTGATGATCATGAGTGAATGAGTGAGTGAGTGTCATAAATGCGAAACTTTGCTTTCGCTTAACTTTGGAACTAAATGACCTACAAACTTGAAATTTTGGATTTTAAGTATCTGATTATAGCTTACTGAGTGACGAAAATTTCTGCGTTCTGGTCTTAACCAGAGGTTCTCAAATAGGGGCCTGAAAATGCGGCGAAATGGTTCCAGTAAAGGATGATACGGCAGTGTTTGCTTCGCGCTCGACTTGGCGGGGGCACTACCGTGCCCCCAGATCTCAATTTCCTAAACGTCAACACCCAATTTACTCGCACTTCCCAAAAGCCACCCACATGCGGGGTCGCAACTGTGGGAAATTTTGTAAAATGCAGTTACGCTGGTACAATAGGTCAACAAACTAACGTTACATCTGCGGGTGCGGGAGCACAATTGAAATGTCAACAATTCGTGATTACACAAGAATCGTTCAAAGGTTAACTATGGAAGAGATCCCTTTAAGGGATAAGTTCGTCTTTGTACATCTCTTTCGCTTGTTAATTCAAATTTTAAATTAAAATCCTGTCATTATGATTTCAACACCTGCCGCAGACCGCAAGTACGGACCATTAATATTTATTATTTGGCTTTTACAAAGGCAATCGGGCTTTGTTTGGGCTTGTGGTTTACTTTATATCAGAAAAATACGTGCCACTTGGCATGCATCTTTATTTATCCACACACGAATAAAAATTAAATATGCAGATCTCGTACAAATTGCTTCAAGCTCATAAATATAGATTTTTTTGCTAAAAGTCTAAAAGATGATAATAGGTTTTCATTTGAATCTCCGCTCCCCCATTCACTTTATCTAACTTAGCTTGAGAATCCATTTGTTGATGTCTATTTTATGCAAACACCGGAACAAAAATAAAACCCACGCCGGAATCAGGTCAAACGCCTTCCATTACTTTTAAAGGAGATGTACAAATAAAGCCCCAGAATCTCCACAGAGCAACGGCTTAGTATAATCAGCTCGTTAAGCATTTTTCTCAAGCAAAGGTCAAATGTTTCAACTCGGAAACCGTCCCGTTTGTTTACTCCGCTTAAGAGCGACGGGATCTAGACCAATGAGTGCAATTTGCAGTGCGGGCAATGAACTGATTAAAAGGATACTTGTTGAACACGAACACACATTGAGAACAGTACTATTAGTTCTACATTGGCATCATCAAATTCATTACGCCTTGAGCCGCGAAAGAGCTCTTAATGCGAGACGTCGATTAAAATTGTGGAAAGACGTTACGACAACACTGAATAAGGTTTTGCGAAGGGGCTTGGCTCACTCGTCTCCACTGCCATTCATCTACAACCGCTTTCGTTTTATGTACAAATTCTCCAAGTTACGAATTTATTCTTACTTGTGGTAAATAAAGTCCATGGAATGATAGATGTTATTTATTCCCTTGTGACCATCCCTTTCGTGAAACCAATCTAATTTTGTCACTCTCAGCCCTGAGAGACTTCCTTTCAGACCTGAAATCAGTAGCTTGCTATGGACATACAGTGCATGCATGCCTTTTAATTCTGCTGACTTACGCTGATGTGTTCTGGCGATTATTGGCTCTGCTCGTATAGGTTACAATGCGACAAAGGGAACCATTAGAGCGCGGCTGGGCTTTTAGCTCGCCCATTGTCTCCGATTAGCTCGGTCTCGTGAACCGCGCCGTTTAAACAATCAACTGAATATGCACAGACAGCATTGATGAAGTTTAATATCTATATCAAGCTTGAAAAGATTATAGTTTTCAGTTTTCGCTCGGTAATGTGACAATAACCCTTGCTGTGTAACTTTTTCTCTTATCATGTTTAACAGCCAGTCTTGTTCAGTAAATGCTTTCAATTCTGACAAGATAAGGGACTGAACGAGGATTTCTAAATTTTCTTTAGCCCGAAAAATGAACCGAAAATCAATAGCAGTCTGCATTTTGCTTCAATTAGCAGCACACCTTTGTACTTTGGATGAATATATTAACGTTTAAAAATATTCACGTTTTATACTCAAGCAAATGTTGAACCGCAGTAAAGAGACTGGTAAATGTCGAAACGACAGCTTAATACCATTTCTCGGTCCAAAGGACTCGCTAATGAACCTTAATCCCGCTCCAAACGGAAGTGTCCGAACGGAAAGTGTTACTTTTCGGGATCAGAGCAGGATTATAACGCCTTCTGGGATGTTTCATCTTTTGAATTAGTTTCCTTGGTAAAATCGGGATCTGTTAGGCTAGACAGAGAGTGCGCAGTCACCAATGAGTCACCAAGACAATATAACTCATGGGGGTGCATAACATTTCCTGAATAGGGGAGCCGTGCCCGGGTCGGCTTGACTCATATACGTTGGTGTGCTTTTCTGGGCTATGTGACAAGTGCTAGGCGTAAACTCTTGGCTCTAATAGAGGTTGCTTTCAACAGTTCCACTTTTCAACGCATAATTTCGATTTTCTAACCTATAATAATACAGTGACGGTTTTTATGGCAGGTTAGTATCGTGAGGTTCCATAACGTTTTATAAATAGCTGATTGGAATTGGTTTATTGGTTGAACTTATCACAAGCAAGATTGTTACGTCGAAGGGACCTTACGATATTAATTAAAATTCCTATTATAATGTAGAGGAGTTATTCCACCTTTCAGAAAACCCTTATCGTTTGAAAGAGTGCTGCGTAAAAAAATCCCTATATAATGTAGAGAAGTTATTATTAGCTAGAAAATTTGCTAGATCTTATGATTTGCTAGTTTGAAGTTTATACGGTGATATTTTAACGCTCCATCTTGCCGCTTGCACCGTATCGTAAACTTTTATCTATATTTGTCGTCTGGTTTAACTGCAGGCTGTAAAGTATTTACGAGGCGAACCCCAGACTTTTTGTTTCATTGGAACTTTTAAATGACAGTAAAGTCTAATATTAATTGCATTGGTCAAGGGTGTGGTGCAAGATTGTAATATGAAATGAATTTGTTGAAAGGCGAAACATCTTCATTCAACTTACGCCATTACAAACACTTATGATTGTCAAAAATTCTACCACCGGTTCAGAAGAACCTCTGTTGAAAATAATACGGCAAGAAACTCAAAGAGATATACTTCTGAATTTGTTTGAATTTGATTGGGTTCGGTATCATCACAGGCAATGGTGAAACTACATCATTGACGGAATTTTCATATTTTCTTTACTTTCTTGCGTAGTTGCTTATTCTGACCCAATAAGGCCGTAGTAACATAATTTTGAGTGGTTCGAATAGATACTTATTTTTGCACTTGACTGTACCTATGTCAACGCTAATAAAACTAATTATTTAATTTAAATTATCTGTAAAAAATCTGAAATTAAATAATAGTATTCAAGTTTTGAATAAACATACACTTTACCGCCAGGTTTTAGAGCTTTTGCTTGTTTAATTAGTTTCCCCGAGGCACCGAGTGTTCTCGTCACCTCGCGGAGCCTGCGTCTTTCCATAACACATAACATATGGCCGTATTTCCCGTCGTATATCATCGCCGTGTGATATGAATACTTCGCGGCTAACTTCACGGAATAACTTATGCTCTTGCGGTTAAATTGATTTACGGTTCTAATACATACTGACACATATTGAATGCTCGGTCACAGATTACATAAGTTGCTACACAGATTCGACACTCGCAATTGACAGCTGCTACCTAACAGTGGTTGTACCGCTAATGGTGTTGGTCGTCGTCACAAAGTACCTACATAACATACATTATATACTGCCAATAGGAATAGAATCACTACAGGGGGAAACGATAGCGCTGGGGTAGCAATCTATTATAGAGTGACAATGCACTGGCTCGGCTACTATAGATTTTTGTCACTAAATAAACTACGATTGTCCGCTAAAGAGACCTTACACTGTCCACAAGCCTAACTTAAAGCAAACTCGCGTCCGAAACAATCCCTAGCTTTCGTATACAACATGAACAAAAAGATATCTACAACTTGTTAAACAAGGATACTTCCACCAATGTTTACCTATATAACTATTCAATCAATCACTTCGGCTAAACTGGATGCTTTGTTGCCAAATAAACTAAGTTTTCGCCCGTACAACAGCCGGCTTTTCTATCGATCGGACACCAAGGTTCCACCGCAAGGCCGCCTACTTGATACAGTATCGCAAAGTCTACCTCCAGTCTGTGTTAGCTTACAAGCAATAATGAAAACGTCTCGATAGACTTCTAGTCCTTTGAAGTGAGCAATTTATGCAAATGGAATGAAATATTCAAGTCAATTTTGTCTCGTGATAGTCGTTATGTAATATTGTAATGGATCGATTCGCTGGTATAGTGGACTTAGAACTTCAATGAGGCTTTCTTTCTAAAAATAGGTACTGATAGAGTAAATTACGTACTAGACCTCTCTGACCTCGCCTAGCGATCTTCATGTCGACGTTTCTCATGATCTTCGCTTTTTGGTAAAGTTTCCGCGGAATATTTTATTATTTTGACGATCTCTGCTATTTTTGGCAGTACTTTGAAGCAATGTTCGGTCACCATAAGATGTATTGAAGCGGACAAAGGGATCTACTCGCAAAATATGTGAACACAACCCTATTACTGGTGAAGGGTATTAGAGCGTGTTGAGATATTTTTGAATACCCCGTCCGCAGAGTTCTTAACCTAACAATTCCTCACAATACAGGTGATTCTGTAGACGTGGTCGGGATCAACTCTGTTTAAGTCATTGTCTACATTTGTTTACTACTGTATTTGCGTAAAACATAGTAGTAGTGCAGGTCAAAATCGTCAACACCTCGCACGGCAATAAAAATAAATTCGCTATGTGGGGGTTTTTCGGGGGCGAACAATCGATCTAGCTTAGTTTTTATCTCTGCGAAAATGCGTATTTCTGGAGGTTTAGCTCGAATAAAACTGGATCGCCCAGGTCCTTTTACTAATTACTATTATTAATTGAGTTTGTTATTGATTGATCTTGATAACGTCCTCCAGAATAGCCCTGTATAACATATTACGAATATGTGAAAATTTCTAACCCGTTACGTATGATGTATACTAACGTCGTCGTAGAGAGAAGTTAAGTTACTACCCGGTCTTTTATGATATTTATAAAATTGCCCATATTTCACACTTCCTCACCCATCTAACATTACACTAGCTGAAAATATTTTATACTTCTGATCCAGTATAAACCTTATACATAACTGTAAGCACTATATTTCGTGTCTGTCTATCTATTCAGTGCTACAAGTGAAGAATAAGAATGAGGCAATTCAGTTACTTTGGATTAACAATGGCGCAATTCTGAAACGCGGTAAGGGTATAGCAGCTGAGTATTAAATGAGCAACAAAATCTATCCCGACGTTATAATAAAATTTAGCAAAGCAAAGTTAGAATTCACCAAATGGCCTAGCTCGGACGGTATCTAACAAATATGTCCATATTCTGTACTTCATTCATAATTCTCGTACGCCTTCAACATGATTCACAATAACCCCATGCGTTAGCCGTTTAACTGCATGAACAATTAGTAAATTGCGCAAATTATTTTCAAAATGCTTTGTGATCTATTGAAGCGTAAATTTTTGACAGTCTTATACCTTCTACTCTTCCAAGTCTTCATCTTAACTTGGCTATTCAAGCTTCGGATCATCTACAATTTCTTATTAGAGTTCATTACACACTCACATGACAATATGTCGAGGTAGGTTAGGTACTATCAACGTAATTAACACATTTTTGCCGTAAAATTGTTGAATACGATAACTATTATGAATGGAAATATTTAGTTTCCCTTTCATCCCTTTTCTGCTCTTGTATGTGGGAGTCCTACGTCGTTTGTCGAGCATTTTTATCTTTATTCGCAGAACGTGATTATGTCATACGTAAGGGCCCGCGTGTCATCCATGCGAACATCACTTTAGCCCTCAGGGAGGTACATTTATGGAAGCCCCTTTTGTGAGGACCCTTGGCCACTTTCGACTAAAAAGGGCAAAAGACATCCGAACTCGTTTCAAGCGGTTTCCTTCGGTCAAATTATTATTTTTAACTTGTTGCCGGTGAAAAAGGTCCTCTTTGAGTCTGTTAATGTATTGGGCAAGATTCATATAAATAGATGAAGTTGATCCATAGTTAGTTAAATATACTAGTCAAATCAAAATAAAATAAGGGCCACTATACTCGAGTCCAGAATTAGGCGAACCATTAGTAATTTTCAGTGTTCACAGCAAATCCAGCTTCCAGGAAATTAAAATATATCCTCTTTAGCGTAATCATTGCGGGCGATCAAGTCTCATAAATATTTACCTTATATTTATTTATACTTACGACGCCGAGGGAGCCAGAATATCTAAGAGTGGATTGTAATGCTCCCGGTATCGCAGGTAGCTTTGGCTCTGCCCTGTAATTGAAAGAGTGTGCGGTTCAAAATTCGTTGCTCCCTGAGCGAAGTACTCGCTTTGGTGACATTTTTGCGAACGAAAAATATTAATGTAAGTGCAATGTAATACAATGACACTTTATTGAACTCCACATAATAATCATTACAAAAAATAGATAGGATTATTGTCATCGATCCATTTATGCACGCGCCCGATTTTCAGATTGATTAGAGACATAAAAGTTATGAGATTTTTTAAGTTTTTTTGTTTCTTTAGATTGTGTTGATTTAACAGTTTGATTTTATCACTGCTCCAAGGGCCAGCGTATTGACAGATATGGATTTTTGATATTCATTTCAGTTTGATACCTTCAATCGTTCCTGAAATCCTGATAAATTTCAGTCATTTCAGGATTTCTAGAATTGACAATAAAATAGAGGATTGTTTGCTTCTTTTTATTAAAAAGTAGAAAACCCTTACTTACCTAGAAAAATATTTTCAAGGGTTTTGTAGTCGGTTCCATTTTTTTTTTTTTTTTTATTTTTTTGGAGTCGGTTTTAC
This sequence comes from Choristoneura fumiferana, assembly GCF_025370935.1. Classification (NCBI taxonomy): domain Eukaryota; kingdom Metazoa; phylum Arthropoda; class Insecta; order Lepidoptera; family Tortricidae; genus Choristoneura; species Choristoneura fumiferana. The sequence continues at coordinate 19,284,902 of NC_133488.1, forward strand.
TTTTTTGTTAAAAATTTTCCTAAGAAAGTCTTCATGAAGGTTCACTACTGATCCTGAACTAACGACCACCGACCAATCTGTCAAAAGTGTAGCGACTGAGAAGAAATGTTTACCTATGTGGAATTGTTTAGCTTTAGGTTAGCTAAAGAATTATTAAATCTGTTCTGAAGTTCCAGAGATTTCAAACGAAGTACTTATAATATATTAATACAGATTAGTTTTAGTGAAAGTTTATTACGTATTTAATTGGGTAATAGCTAGTTTATTTATTTATTTATTTATGTATTTGGGCACAAACGGTACAATAAAACTTACATTGTAAACAATGACATCAAACATTGACCAACAAAGTTGCCACAGGTTATTAATTCCAATAATAAAGTATAAACCGATAAAGAATACTACAAACACACTAAAGAAAGAAAGTTTAATTGAAAAGGAGAAGTGCATATAACCCATTCTGCTAAATAACAATCCCACGGGATATGTACCGATAAACGAATTAAACGCAGACAAAGTCGTTCTTACGTTAAAGTTGGAGTTGCAATAACTACATGTAATTTTGTTTCGAAAAAATGACTTTCTGCCAAATTTTCTTGACTTTCTCTAAGTCCTGATACTTACAGCATAAACGTAATGATTTTGACTAAGTAGGCTCCTAAACAAATAACGTTTGATAGATTATGTGTTGTTCCAGTTGGACGGAAGCTTGGTCCTGTTAAACGTGAGGGTGGACTACGCGGGCGTGTACGAGTGTAGCGTCGAGAACGAGACAGCTTTCGTCGACAGGATCAACGTCACTGTCAGAAGTAAGTAACTTAATATCTCTATCATCTCCTGAACCTAAATATCTGCCGTAGCGGAGCGTGCAAAAATATCTAACGCGTCCTACAGATCTTTTCATTCACGAAGGCGCGCCCCTCCACAGCTAATTATCAATGTGCACGAGTAAACCTCGTACTTACACGTTGTCTTAGTCTCAGTGTGCGTGACTGACGGTACGCTTGCGACTGAGGACACGTTCGAGCTACGCACACATAGACTTGTCGTACGGATTCGTTTAAAACTACAACTATAAAATGTGGAGGGGCGCGCCTTCGTGAGTGAACAGATCTGTACCGGCTCTAGAAATAGAGTCGTATCAGATATTAATGCAAGCTTTGTTGTCAGATATTGGTGCTGGTGACTTTACATCCAATCATGTTCTTAACGATAGAAAGTTGAAAATTTACATAAAGTTTCCGATCACAGATTTTTCTAGATTATAATGTTTTTTAACTTTCGCGATTTTCACTCATATTAATATCACGCAGGACTTAATCACTACTATCGATCTATGAACACACAGCTTTCGGCACATAAACATAACCTATGTAATTACGTGCAAAAGTAATGAATGTTAATATAATATACAACTAATAATATAACGAGTTTAAAAGGAAAACTATCACATCTTAGTACTGTCAGCATCAAAGTAGCTGGTTACTTTTTTACTCTGTCACATTAACACATTTGTTAATCTTGTATGGCGCTAAGAGCGTGGCTGTAAAACGACAAAGTGCAAAAGTAACCAGCTACTTTTGATGCTGACTGTACCTAGGCTTTTCGAGGTAATGGTAATTAATGGGTTATTTACAGTCGATCAAAATTTAATATTGAATATTTGCATGTTAATACGGAATATTACACCACAAGTGGTCCAATAAGTCAGTGACGTTATTTACAAGTTGCTACTACACGGAGACAGGCTTTGCTAAGGCTGCGTTTCACCAGAGATGTGCGATAAATGTGTTTGTACCAATAGAAACGCTTCATTTGCCTACATTCCTACCACCTGCAACTTTTGATGCTGACTGTACCTAGGCTTTTCGAGGTAATGGTAATTAATGGGTTATTTACAGTCGATCAAAATTTAATATTGAATATTTACATGTTAATACGGAATCTAACACCACACGTGGTCCAATAAGTACTTGACGTTATATACAAGTTGCTACTACACGGTAGAGAGGCTTTCCTAAGGCTGCGTTTTCACCAGAGATGTGCGATAAATGTGTTTGCACCAATAGAAACGCTTCATTACCTACATACACTTAGCGCAGCCCCAATGAAACAGCTCGGCTGGGGCTGAGCGAGGATAGATAAATAAAACGTTTCTATTGCTTTATAACAATATAACAAACACATTATTCGCAACACATCCTCGCATTACGGTGGAGACGCAGCCTTAGGCTATTTTACTCATATTACTTTAAGTTCACCTGCGATTCTCCATAAAAGTCTACTCCCATGATCACCGTATTTTTCATGCGTACTTACATATTTTTCCAATCTGGTAATGCTCGTGCACATCCATTATCGGATCGGAGCACGGTGTGAGATATTTTCAACCGTGATATCTTTATTACGCGTCGTCCGTTATTGTATTCTGTGTTGCTATGCCATCCATGTCCTCTGAAAGATACGAGGAAAATGTTTTTTGTGTCAGGTTTTATGGAGATTGATGTGTTTATTTTTAGTAATCGCTTTCAGGGTTTCGTGCATTAAAAGGGACAAGCCAAACAAATAATTACAACATTTTCCATCTTTTACTCGCATGTTCAGCAAATAAATTATCATTTCATTTCAAAAGATCCCTTATTGTCACTTCGTTATCTGTCTGTCAAGATTTTTCCTGCAGGAACGCGTATGAATCGCGAATATGAAACACTCAGAGCTGTGGTTTCTTGCAACCTTAAAAAAAAAGTTTCGAAAGGAGAGAAGTTTTATTAAAAAAACTCAAATTTGGACGTATCAGCAACTTTTCCGTTTTTTTTTTTTCAGTCTCTTAAAAAAATACAACATAAGTAAAGGAATAATCTGAAAATAGTAATAATATTTCATAGAAATACTATGAGGTAGGTACGAGAAATGTTTGCTGACTTTTAAATTTATACAGAACCATCAGTGCTCGATTCGGACTCGCAGTTGGCCGGTTTGACATGATGCGCTTATCAATTATAAAAGGTCTCTGGTTCTTTAAAATTCATGACTGCATAGCTCTGAGCTTCTCGGCTGCAGTCGCCCTTCGGATATTCCATTCCATTAATCATTCCTTCCGTACGTAACTCGAGAATAACTTCCCGAGTCCACACTTTACCGTTGAACTATTGGTCTTTGTTAGTTTCTTATTGCTTTTCCTCCCAGACTTATATTCGATCTAGCTTTTGCTTGCGATCCGTGCAGAATTGAATAACAGCTTAGTTCCGTAGCCAAAATAGCAAAAATGGAACCCTAAAGCCGAGTTTAGACTAGCAAGAAAAATCGTGCTAGTTGCATTACATTGCGGCGCTCGATCGAACTCGTTCGCTTTCCGGCCTCGCCATGTATTGCAACTTGCATGATTTTTTTTGCTAGTCTAAACCCGGCTTTATAGTTTCGCCATTATGTCTGTCTGTCCGTTCTTCCACGGCTTTGCTCAGAGACTATTAAGACCCATTTAGACCATGCGAGAACTTGCATGCAAGTTTCACTAGGTACATTGCGGTATTTATTTGATCAACTGAATTCATTTTATGATTTAAATTCGAATTTTGTTCCGCGTACCTTGATTTTAGAGAAGCTCTATATTTCGGCACATTTGCATGCGCCATGATCACGAGACGACTGGAGAATTGCGGGTATGCTGGTATAACTGTCAGTCAGAAAAATAAATCGGACGTAACAGATCTACCCTCTTCCTAACAAGTTGCACACTACTACTGCAACTCGAACTCGTTTTAAAATCACGGCAAAATACTCAATCACTCACTTTTTTCGTAATATCGAGCTTCTCTAAAATCAAGGTACGCGGAACAAAACCCGTATTTATATCATAAAATTAGTAATGACCGCGATAGTCTATCTAAAACATTGTGTTGAACTAAATTCATTGTCCCTCAATAGCCTGCGATGTAATGCAACTTGTATCCAAGTTCTTGAATGGTCTACGAGTAAATGGGGCTTCAGTGCTAGAAAGCTCTAATATTACACGGATATACGTAACAACTATTTAAATAAAATAACTGACAGACAGACAGACGTGGTGAAACTATAAGGGTACCGTTGTCATTTTGACTACGGAACCCTAAAAAGACGAACGCAGAAAGGGAGAACATGAAAACAATAAAAGCTCCCTCAATTTAAATTGTGCCCCACGGCGATTGTTAATCGAGAAAATAGACTAACGAGTAGGCAGAAACGTCTCTAAATTCGACCCGGATTCGGATTAATTGACGTTCAAGATATCAAAAGCGGATTTTGTAGATATAGCAAAGGTTTGATATTGATACTGTTCTAATTCGAATATATTTTAATGAGGTTTGTTAACGTTGTGGCCGCAGCTGATATTTTACTTTATTGTTGAATGCTGCCCGAAGGATTTGGATGGAAGGAAGGAAAAGGATGTTTTCAAGCGTGTATTCGATTTGTTTATAATCGTGTTATTTGCAGATTCGATACTGTACGTTGCTGCAATAGATATGAATGTCCATCTCTTCGCTCCTCTGTGTAGCCCTAACGGCTGGACGTTTAACAGAGTTGTAGACTATTGTGCTTATTTTCCGTTTTATGTTATTTAAAGTTTCTTTAAAGCAGTCGGATTTTTTACCAGAGAATTCATCCTAATGGTTATTAGTTTAGTAGCGTGCGACTTTGCACTAACGTACCCCTGTTGACCTCTTTAGCCCAGGCTTTAATTATGAAGTTGAGCCGTAATTACTAGAAGCTCCTGCTGTATACGTTTTCAAGAGATAACAATTTTAAGTTAACTTTCACACACGTTCGTTATTTTTCATCACACTTGTTCGTAAACAGTGTCGTAACATGCAGGCTACCTTGGTTGCAACTCCCCAAATAAAACCCTCGACCATAATGTGCTTGTCATGAAACCCGTGGTTTGTACATGAGTCATTGCCCGTACTAATTTTCTCGTCATGAAGCCCAAGGTCGGTAAATGAGTCATCGCCCGTACTGATGGTGCTGCGCCGTGCGCGCGCTCCTGCTGCAGGACCACACGGGCGGTACTAGAATTACGAACATCGACTCATTAAAGCCCTCAGTCTTCAACTTCGGGCTTCTAATAGACTCTCGTTCGTAATTCCTTATTTACCGCCCTTAAGACACAATATACTATTATTACAGCTTTTGAGAGTAATTTAGGTCATATTGATGGATAAAATTTTGCCCATCGATCGTTCGAACCACAGGAGAATCAAAATGATTCTGTGCACGCTGACGAGCAAAAATATCGTGTTGTCGTTCTTAGAAGTTTGTAAGGAATGCGCTCCACCCAGGTTCATCCAGGGCTTCCAACCGCTATGATATAACGGTTTACTACCTATATTATTTGTACTGTCACCTGCATTAATAATCTGCCAAAGCGGAGCGTTCAAAAATATCTAACATGTATTACCGGCCCTAGAAATACAGTCGTATCAGATATTTATACAAGCTTTGTTGTATCTAATATTGGTGCTGGTGACCAGATTCAAGCCCTAGTTCCATACATATATCGGGTCAAGTACTGGTATATGTAAATATACCCCTTTGATAATGGACCAATCATAATCCATACCATGATCTAAGTGCGATTGGCGCTTAGGGTTTAGTTGGTAAAAGCGATTTGGTAGCAGAGGAGCAATGTTAAAGGTTGGTCATAATAAACCCTTTGTATTTAGTCAAAGCAAGTCAAAAGTTATATTTTTACAATCTTATAAAAAAGTTATTTGTAAAACCGTGCCGTGAAAGTATTAAACGCGCAACCAGGTTACGTTTTCCATAATATACGTTCCCCTATACGTTCATACATTTGGTTTTCCGCTTTATGCATGCAGCCATTCGTAGCCATTTTAATGCCCTCAGATATATCATGCTATACAGGGTGCCCCACCTGTAAACTATATGGAGGGATATCTCAAATGTTGTTGATAGACATTTTTGCTGGAAAAAAGGTTAAAAAAGCCAATGAAAGAAGTCAACGAAGGTTGAAAATAATTTGAACCGGCAATCGTACAGCAACCGATATCCCGAGTAGGGTTTCTTCTCAGGTATGTTCTGATATACCTACCTAAATTTATTTGATTAGATGAATATATATATATATATATTATATGTGTGTATGTATTTTATGATGTATTTACATACAGGCTGTTCCGGAGTATTAAATTGCAAATCAGTCATTTCTCCGTTAATACTATGGCGTTTGGTAGGTATGAGGCTTTGTACATAGGTAGGTTTGCAATACCCTTATCAACACGTTCTATTTATCTTTGTCTAGAGGGTGGATACGTTGTATAGGATGTTTTCCTTCTATGTGCATAGCCGTGGGCCACCCTGTACACTGAACACCTTTATGGAACCCTTTCACGTCAATGAAATCAAAGCCAGACTTGCGTGCGGCGTGAGTCGTTAAGCCGTAATATATGCGGCAAGGAATTTCTATTCCAAATAGTTTTGCTTGGAACAGGTACTTGTTATTATAGCAGTAAAAAAAGAAAGACAAAAAGTTTTAGGTTTATAACTTGTTTTGAAAATTAAATTTTTAATGTAAGCTTTTTTGTTGAGTGTACTGGCATTGTCATCCAAAATACATATTTTCGTACCAAGTGTCAAGTCGATGCCATATTAACCGTTGAAGAGTTCCGTCCCGCGGAGCGGAGACGATCCTGGCCACCAAGATTTCACTATTACATTATTGACAATACTGTCAGCGGAATGCCAAATTTCACGTCCATGCGACCACTGCATGATTAAACCCAAAAACAAATGGCAAACTAAATAAAAGTTTGTAACAAATATACGAACGTTGCAAGCTTGCAAAAAGGAGAGCTGTTTTTGATCGCAACTTAAAAGCTAACATCTTCAACCAAACGTTTTCCATTAACTATTCTATGTATGATTATGTTATGTTAACGTTATGGAAATGTTAAGTAAACATACCCTAAACCCACATTAGCCTGCAAATTTCAACTTATACGTTCGTTGATCAAAGAACTCCATAAAAATTCTTTACGGCGTTGTTTAAATTATTTTTTTCAAGCTCCGGGATTCGCGAACGTCACGTACTCAGTTAGGGCAATAATCCGGGGTTCCTATAAAGCCCGGTTCACACGATCGCGTGACACAGATCGCACGTATTCCAATAAAATGGATCTAATATAAATAGTTTTTGGCGCACAAAAAATTTATATAAGATGTTCTATAGACTTCGTTATGTTTCTGCAGGCTACTACGAAACTCGAAGTTCGTGTCGTGCGGTCCTTCTGACACTTATACTATTTAATACGAGAGCGAGAGGGACGGTACGATACGAATTTCGAGTTTCGTAGTAGCCCTGCTGTATTCTGTAAGTATTCATATTTCGTGGATATTTTATAATACGTTATTGATATAATAAATAATATAATAAAGATAAAAAGATTATTTTGGATAACTTTGCGAACAATATTGAGGTAGCAACTAGAGCTTCTAAAACTCATTGTATATAAATAATGCAGAACGAACGCTTTTTACGAATATTATTATCCACTTATAGTTTCATATTTCGGTCCAACTTAAGCTAGCTGGCCACCCGCCCGAGAGATATTTAAAAAATATGAAATGATTGGCATAGCAGAAACGAGTCAGCGAAACGAATAGAATCATGGCAAATTGAAATTCAAAATTATTGAAAAATCAAAATCATTGGAGATGGCGATTTCCACTTTTTGTTTAGGTCAACTCTTTTATAGTATTATTGAAGTTCTTCTCTATAAACTAGCCAGACTCCTCATCAGTTCATCATACCATACAAATAATATTGTTAAGTCATTTTCCGAAGGCTGAATCTCAAATGAGGACCAAGGTCTTCCAGATAATCTCGACGAAATCATATACGTATTATTCTTACTTATGATTGGACGCGGGTATAATACCGAGACAATCAAATATTTGACGACCCGTCTTAGCGGATATTCGCCGGGGCTGCTTCAGAATCACTTTACCCTGCTTTGGGGTATTTAAGCATTTGTATATAATTATTCTTATTTTTTATTATTTTGCCTACTTATACCAGATTTTGACAGCTATTTTGTTGTAGTCAATGAAAGAACCATAAGTCCATCAGGAATTTCGAAATCTTGTAGGCTTATTTATCAATCACACAGATCGCACTGCGTTGCGTACATGTTTACTTTAAGGATACCTATGCGAAAATTCTTCTCTCTTGTTCTGACTACTTTAATGACAAAAGAAGCACATCTTGTCCTCTATGCCTTGGGCTGGACGCATTTGGATGAAATTTGATACGTAGATAGCTGGACATCTGGAATTTGTATGCGCCATGATCACGAGACGACTGGAGAATTGCGGGTATGCTGGTATAACTGTCAGTCAGAAAAATAAATCGGACGTAACTGGAGGGTAGATACCCTCGTCCTAACAAGTTGCACACTACTACTGCAACTCGAACTAGTTTTAAAATCACGGCAAAATACTCAATCACTCACTTTTTTCGTATATCGAGCTTCTCTAAAATCAAGGTACGCGGAACAAAACCCGAATTTATATCATAAAATTAGTAACGACCGCGATAGTCTATCTAAAACATTGTGTTAGACTGAATTCATTGTCCCTCAATAGCCTGCGATGTAATGCAACTTGCATGCAAGTTCTTGAATGGTCTAAATGGGGCTTCACTGCTAGAAAGCTCTAATATTGTTTAAATAAAACAGACAGTCAGACATGGTAAAACTATAAGGGTACCGTTGTCATTTTGACTACGGAACCCTAAAAAGACGAACGCAGAAAGGGAGAACATGAAAACAATAAAAGCTCCCTCAATTTAAATTGTGCCCCACGGCGATTGTTAATCGAGAAAATAGACTAACGAGTAGGCAGGAATGTCTCTAAATTCGACCCGGATTCGGATTAATTGACGTTCAAGATATCAAAAGCGGATTTTGTAGATATAGCAAAGGGTTGATATTGATACTGTTCTAATTCGAATATATTTTAATGAGGTTTGTTAACGTTGTATAAATATTTTACTTTATTGTTGAATGTTCTGCTTTTTACCCGGCTGCCCGAAGGATTTGGATGGAAGGAAGGAGAAAGGATGTCAAGCGTGTATTCGATTTGTTTATAATCGTGTTATTTGCAGATTCGATACTGTACGTTGCTGCAATATATATGAATGTCCATCTCTTCGCTCCTCTGTGTAGCCCTAACGGCTGGACGTTTAACAGAGTTGTAGACTATTGTGCTTATTTTTCCGTTTCATGTTATTTTAAAGTTTCTCTAAAGCAGTCAGATTTTTTACCAGAGAATTCAACCTAATGGTTATTAGTTTAGTAGCGTGCGACTTTGCACTACGGTACCCCTGTTGACCTCTTTAGCCCAGGTTTTAATTATGAAGTTGAGCCGTAATTACTAGAAAGCTCCTGCTGTATACGTTTTCAAGAGATACAATTTTAAGTGAACTTTCACACACGTTCGTTATTTTTCATCACACTTGTTCGTAAACAGTGTCGTAACATGCAGGCTACCTTGGTTGCAACCCCCCCAAATAAAACCCTCGACCATAATGTGCTTGTCATGAAACCCGTGGTCGGTAAATGAGTCATCAACCGTACTGATGGTGCTGCGCTGCGCGCGCTCCTGCTGCAGGACCACACGGGCGATACTAGAATTACGAACATCGACTCATTAAAGCCCTCAGTCTTCGACTTCGGTCTTCTAATAGACTCTCGTTCGTAATACCTTATTTACCGCCCTTAAGACACAATGTACTATTTTCGAGCGACATCATGCAGTAAACCTGATTTTAGGTAATTTAGGTCATATTGATGGATAAAACTTTGCCCATCGATCGTTCGAACCACGGAGAATCAAAATGATTCTGTGCACGCTGACGAGCAAAAATATCGTGTTTGTCGTTCTTAGAAGTTTGTAAGGAATGCGCTCCTCCCAGGTTCATCCAGGGCTTCCAACTGCTATGATATAACGGTTTACTACCTATATTATTTGTACTGTCACCTGCATTAATAATCTGCCAAAGCGGAGCGTTCAAAAATATCTAACATGTATTACCGGCCCTAGAAATACAGTCGTATCAGATATTTATACAAGCTTTGTTGTATCTAATATTGGTGCTGGTGACCAGATTCAAGCCCTAGTTCCATACCTATATCGGTTCAAGTACTGGTATATATAATCCATACCATGATCTAAGTGCGATTGGCGCTTAGGGTTTAGTTGGTAAAAGCGATTTGGTAGCAGAGGAGCAATGTTAAAGGTTGGTCATAATAAACCCTTTGTATTTAGTCAAAGCAAGTCAAAAGTTATATTTTTACAATCTTATAAAAAAAATATTTGTAAAACCGTGCCGTGAAAGTATTAAACGCGCAACCAGGTTACGTTTTCCATAATATACGTTCCCCTATACGTTCATACATTTGGTTTTCCGCTTTATGCATGCAGCCATTCGTAGCCATTTTAATGCCCTCAGATATATCATGCTATACAGGGTGCCCCACCTGTAAACTATATGGAGGGATATCTCAAATGTTGTTGATAGACATTTTTGCTGAAAAAAAAGTTAAATAAAAAAGCCAATGAAAGAAGCCAACGAAGGTTAAAAATAATTTGAACCGACAATCGTACAGCAACCGATATCCCGAGTAGGGTTTCTTCTCAGGTATGTTCTGATATACCTTCCTAAATTTATTTGATTAGATGAATAAATATATATAGGTAAGTATTTTATGATGTATTTACATACAGGCTGTTCCGGAGTATTAAATTGCAAATCAGTCATTTCTCCGTTAATGCTATGGCGTTTGGTAGGTATGAGGCTTTGTACATAGGTAGGTTTGCAATACCCTAATCAACACGTTCTATTCATCTTTGTCTAGAGGCTGGATACGTTGTATAGGGTATTTTCCTTCCATGTGCATAGCCGTGGGCCACCCTGTACACTGAACACCTTTATGGAACCCTTTCACGTCAATGAAATCAAAGCCAGACTTGCGTGCGGCGTGAGTCGTTAAGCCGTAATATATGCGGCAAGGAATTTCTATTCCAAATAGTTTTGCTTGGAACAGGTACTTGTTATTATAGCAGTAAAAAAAAAAGACAATTTTTTAGGTTATAACTGGTTTTGAAAATTAAATTTTTAATGTAAACTTTTTTGTTGAGTGTACTGGCATTATTGTCATCCAAAATACATATTTTCGTACCAAGTGTCAAGTCGATGCCATATTAACCGTTGAAGAGTTCCGTCCCGCGGAGCGGAGACGACCCTGGCCACCAAGATTTCACTATTACATTATTGACAATACTGTCAGCGGAATGCCAAATTTCACGTCCATGCGACCACTGCAAGTAAATCAAATTTACTTGCAAGATTAAACACAAAACAAATGGCAAACTAAATAAAAGTTGTAACAATATACGAACGTTGCAAGCTTGCAAAAAGGAGAGCTGTTTTTGATCACAACTTAAAAGCTAACATCTTCAACAAACGTTTTCCATTAACTATTCTATGTATGATTATGTTATGTTTACGTTATGGAAATGTTAAGTAAACATACCCAAAAGCCACATTAGGCTGCAAAGTTCAATTTATACGTTCGTTGATCAAAGAACTCCATAAAAATGCTTTACGGCGTTGTTTAAATTATTTTTTTCAAGCTCCGGGATTCGCGAACGTCACGTACTCACTTAGGGCAATAATCCGGGGTTCTATAAAGCCGGTTCACACGATCGCGTGACACAGATCGCACGTATTCCAATAAAATGGATCTAATATAAATAGTTTTTGGCGCACAAAAATTATATAAGATGTTCTATAGACCTTCGTTATGTTTCTGGCAGGCTACTATACTACGAAACTCGAAGTTCGTGTCGTGCGGTCCTTCTGACACTTATAATATTTAATACGAGAGCGAGAGGGACGGTACGATACGAAATTTCGAGTTTCGTAGTAGCCCTGCTGTATTCTGTAAGTATTCATATTTCGTGGATATTTTATAATACGTTATTGTATAATAAATAATAATAATAAAAAGATAAAAAGATTATTTTGATAACTTTGCGAACAATATTGAGGTAGCAACTAGAGCTTCTAAAACTCATTGTATATAAATAATGCAGAACGAACGCTTTTTACGAATATTATTATCTACTTATAAGTTTCATATTTCGGTTCAACTTAAGCTAGCTGGCCACCGCCCGAGAGATATTTTAAAAATATGAAATGACTAGCTTTTGCCCGCGACTTCGTCCGCGTGGAATAGTAACTTTGGAAAGTATTTAATTTATTTAGGGTACCTATTCTGCCAATAATAGCACATAGAAACTTCTACGGTTTACTGAAAATAACCTATTTTAATACATTGCTTTACATCTATACTATTTTTGTTTGTTCTTCTATTCTTTGGTAAAACATAAGTATTCTACCCTGCCAATACAAAAGGACTAATTCTTCATAGTGAGCTCTTGACATCTTACGTCCTTTATTGTAAGTTAGGAGGGTAGGATTATAATTAAGACGGCATTCTTACTAAGCATTGCTACACATATTTCCGATAAATATACTTATAGTAAATTTGTTTGGAATTCCTTACGAACTTTCATCCCCATATTTTCAAGTAGGTATGAAAAATGTCGAAATTTGAAAAGAGCCGGAACAAATGTTTTTTAGGGTTCCGTACCTCAAAAGGAAAAAATTGAACTCTTTATAGGATGACTTTGCTGTCCGTCCGTCCGTCTGTCTGTCAAGACCCTTTATCCCGTAAACGTGCGGAGTATTTATCGAGTTGAAATTAAAACCCTACACTCAAAAAAAGTTATAGGGTACTTCCGGCTGTCCTACAAACTTGAAATTTTGTATAAAGGAAGCTCTTATAGCAAATTTTATTCCCTTTATAGCAAAATAAGTAAGAAAAATCTGAAAATCATAATTTTTCATGTCTGACTGTCTATGTTAATAAGCCATGTAAAATGACCCCACATTGCGTACATTTTGCTTATGAGCTTGGCTCTGCTAACACTTGATATTCATAAATACCTATGCACGGAACCCTTGATGCGCGAGTTCGAGTCGATTTTAACCGGTTTTTTTTGTTCTTATCGAATACCAAAACACAAAGATTCATCGATTTATCTGTGATAATGACGACGTTCCATATAATTTTTCATCCTATTTCATCCCCTCGCAGGTACATATTTTCAAAAACCCTTGAACAAAATATCTATTTATTTTTCAAGTGCCCAAATGCCAAGTTTCATAAAGAACCATCGATTTATCTTCTACAATGTCGACCTTCATATAAACTTTCACCCCCTATTTCACCCCCACACAGGAAGAATTTAAAAAAAATGCGCGAAAATATATCTATTTATCTCTTATCACGTGCCCAAATGCAAGTTTCATAAAGAACCATCGATTTATCTTCGAAAATGACGATCTTACATATATAACTTTCATCCCCTATTTCACCCCCAAACAGGAAGAATTTTTAAAAACGCTCGAACGAAATTATTTATCTCTTATCACGTGCCAAATACCAAGTCATAAATCTTCGATAATGACGACCTTCCATATGAGCTTTCATCCCCTATTTCATCCCCTCACAGGTCGAATTTTCAAAAAAGCTCAAACACATACCGACTTATTTTCTTATTAAGTGCCTAAATGCAAGTTTCATGGTTTTATTCCGACCGCGACGAACTTCCACCATATAAACTTTCACCCCTATTTCAACCCTTTAAAGCCTTTTTTTCGCGATAAAAGATAGCCTATGTTCTTTCCCATGGTCTATTCTATCTCTGTACCAATTTCATCCAAATCGTTCAGCGGTTTTTGCGTGAAAGCGTAAACAGACAGAACAGACAGACAGACAGACCAG
>NC_133488.1:19298818-19339790 GCF_025370935.1 Choristoneura fumiferana
ATTTCAAAAGATCCCGTATTGTCACTTCGTTATCTGTCTGTCAAGATTTTTCCGCAGGAACGCGTATGAATCGCGAATATGAAACACTCAGAGCTGTGGTTTCTTGCAACCTTAAAAAAAAGTTTCTGAGTTCACTTGATCAAAATATACAACCCTAGGGCTTCCAGGAGAGAAGTTTTATAAATTTCCGGTTTTTTTTTCAGTCTCTTAAAGAAATAGAACATAAGTAAAGTATCTGAAAATCAGTAATCAATCAGTATAACATTTCATAGAAAAATGTGGGTACGAGAAATGTTTGCTGACTTTTAAATTTATACAGAACCATCAGTGCTCGATTCGGACTCGCAGTTGGCCGGTTTGACATGATGCGCTTATCAATTATAAAAGGTCTCTGGTTCTTTAAAATTCATGACTGCATAGCTCTGAGCTTCTCGGCTGCAGTCGCCCTTCGGATATTCCATTCCATTAATCATTCCTTCCGTACGTAACTCGAGAATAACTTCCCGAGTCCAGACTTTACCGTTGAACTATTGGTCTTTGTTAGTTTCTTATTGCTTTTCCTCCCAGACTTATATTCGATCTAGCTTTTGCTGGCCATCCGTGCAAAATTGAATAACAGCTCAGTTTTTAGGGTTCCGTAGCCAAAATAGCAAAAATGGAACCCTAAAGCCGAGTTTAGACTAGCAAGAAAAATCGTGCTAGTTGCATTACATTGCGGCGCTCGATCGAACTCGTTTGCTTTCCGGCCTCGCAATGTGTTGCAACTTGCATGATTTTTTTTGCTAAGTAGTCTGAACCCGGCTTTATAGTTTCGCTTTCGGCTTTATTATGTCTGTCTGTCCGTTCGTCCACGGCTTTGCTCAGAGACTATTAAGACCCATTTAGACCATGCGAGAACTTGCATGCAAGTTTCACTAGGTACATTGCGGTATTTATTTGATCAACTGAATTATTTTATGATTTAAATTCGGATTTTGTTCCGCGTACCTTGATTTTAGAGAAGCTCGATATTTCGGCACATTTGCATGCGCCATGATCACGAGACTACTGGAGAATTGCGGGTATGCTGGTATAACTGTCAGTCAGAAAAATAAATCGGACGTAACCGGAGGGTAGATACCCTCTTCCTAACAAGTTGCACACTACTACTGCAACTCGAACTCGTTTTAAAATCACGGCAAAATACTCAATCACTCACTTTTTTTCGTAATATCGAGCTTCTCTAAAATCAAGGTACGCGGAACAAAACCCGAATTTATATCATAAAATTAGTAACGACCGCGATAGTCTATCTAAAACATTGTGTTGAACTGAATTCATTGTCCCTCAATAGCCTGCGATGTAATGCAACTTGTATCCAAGTTCTTGAATGGTCTACGAGTAAATGGGGCTTCAGTGCTAGAAAGCTCTAATATTACACGGATATACGTAACATCTATTTAAATAAAATAACTGACAGACAGACAGACGTGGTGAAACTATAAGGGTACCGTTGTCATTTTGACTACGGAACCCTAAAAAGACGAACGCAGAAAGGGAGAACATGAAAACAATAAAAGCTCCCTCAATTTAAATTGTGCCCCACGGCGATTGTTAATCGAGAAAATAGACTAACGAGTAGGCAGGAACGTCTCTAAATTCGACCCGGATTCGGATTAATGGACGTTCAAGATATCAGGATTTTGTAGATATAGCAAAGGTTTGATATTGATACTGTTCTAATTCGAATATATTTTAATGAGGTTTGTTAACGTTGTGGCCGCAGCTGATATTTTACTTTATTGTTGAATGGTCTGCTTTTTACCCGGCTGCCCGAAGGATTTGGATGGAAGGAAGGAAAAGGATGTTATCAAGCGTGTATTCGATTTGTTTATAATCGTGTTATTTGCAGATTCGATACTGTACGTTGCTGCAATAGATGTGAATGTCCATCTCTTCGCTCCTCTGTGTAGCCCTAACGGCTGAACGTTTAACAGAGTTGTAGACTATTGTGCTTATTTTTCCGTTTCATGTTATTTAAAGTTTCTTTAAAGCAGTCAGATTTTTTACCAGAGAATTCAACCTAATGGTTATTAGTTTAGTAGCGTGCGACTTTGCACTACGGTACCCCTGTTGACCTCTTTAGCCCAGGCTTTAATTATGAAGTTGAGCCGTAATTACTAGAAGCTCCTGCTGTATAAATTTTCAAAAGATAACAATTTTAAGTAAACTTTCACACACGTTCGTTATTTTTCATCACACTTGTTCGTAAACAGTGTCGTAACATACAGGCTGCCTTGGTTGCAACTCCCCAAATAAAACCCTCGACCATAATGTGCTTGTCATGAAACCCGTGGTTTCTACATGAGTCATTGCCCGTACTAATTTTCTCGTCATGAAGCCCAAGGTCGGTAAATGAGTCATCGCCCGTACTGATGGTGCTGCGCCGTGCGCGCGCTCCTGCTGCAGGACCACACGGGCGGTACTAGAATTACGAACATCGACTCATTAAAGCCCTCAGTCTTCAACTTCGGGCTTCTAATAGACTCTCGTTCGTAATACCTTATTTACCGCCCTTAAGACACAATGTACTATTTTCGAGCGACATCATGCAGTAAACCTGATTTTAGGGTAATTTAGGTCATATTGATGGATAAAACTTTGCCCATCGATCGTTCGAACCACAGGAGAATCAAAATGATTCTGTGCACGCTGACGAGCAAAAATATCGTGTTGTCGTTCTTAGAAGTTTTTAAGGAATGCGCTCCACCCAGGTTCATCCAGGGCTTCCAACCGCTATGATATAACGGTTTACTACCTATATTATTTGTACTGTCACCTGCATTAATAATCTGCCAAAGCGGAGCGTTCAAAAATATCTAACATGTATTACCGGCCCTAGAAATACAGTCGTATCTGATATTTATACAAGCTTTGTTGTGTCTAATATTGGTGCTGGTGACCAGAGTCAAGCCCTAGTTCCATACATATATCGGTTCGGTAAATATACCTCTTTTATAATGGACCAATCATAATCCATACCATGATCTAAGTGCGATTGGCGCTTAGGGTTTAGTTTGTAAAAGCGATTTGGTAGCAGAAAAGCAATGTTATAGGTTGGTCATAATAAACCCTTTGTATTTAGTCAAAGCAAGTCAAAAGTTATATTTTTACAATCTTATAAAAAATATATTTGTAAAACTGTGCCGTGAAAGTCTTAAACGCGCGACCAGGTTACGTTTTCCATAATATACGTTCCCCTATACGTTCATACTTTTGGTTTTCCGCTTTATGCATGCAGCCATACGTAGCCATTTTAATGCCCTCAGATATATCATGCTATACAGGGTGCCCCACCTGTAAACTATATGGAGGGATATCTCAAATCTTGTTGATAGACATTTTTGCTGAAAAAAAAGTTAAATAAAAAAGCCAATGAAAGAAGTCAACGAAGGTTGAAAATAATTTAAACCGGCAATCGAACAGCAACCGATATCCCGAGTAGGGTTTCTTCTCAGGTATGTTCTGATATACCTACCTAAATTTATTTGATTAGATGAATAAATATATATAGGTAAGTATTTTATGATGTATTTACATACAGGCTGTTCCGGACTGTACATAGGTAGGTTTGCAATACCCTAATCAACACGTTCTATTCATCTTTGTCTAGAGGGTGGATACGTTGTATAGGATGTTTTCCTTCTATGTGCATAGCCGTGGGCCACCCTGTACACTGAACACCTTTATGGAACCCTTTCACGTCAATGAAATCAAAGCCAGACTTGCGTGCGGCGTGAGTCGTTAAGCCGTAATATATGCGGCAAGGAATTTCTATTCCAAATAGTTTTGCTTGGAACAGGTACTTGTTATTATAGCAGTAAAAAAAGAAAGACAAAAAGTTTTAGGTTTATAACTTGTTTTGAAAATTAAATTTTTAATGTAAGCTTTTTTGTTGAGTGTACTGGCATTGTCATCCAAAATACATATTTTCGTACCAAGTGTCAAGTCGATGCCATATTAACCGTTGAAGAGTTCCGTCCCGCGGAGCGGAGACGATCCTGGCCACCAAGATTTCACTATTACATTATTGACAATACTGTCAGCGGAATGCCAAATTTCACGTCCATGCGACCACTGCAAGTAAATCAAAATTTACTTGCAAGATTAAACCCAAAAACAAACGGCAA
The DNA here is from genome assembly GCF_025370935.1 of Choristoneura fumiferana. Lineage (NCBI taxonomy): Eukaryota > Metazoa > Arthropoda > Insecta > Lepidoptera > Tortricidae > Choristoneura > Choristoneura fumiferana. Next base: position 19,302,988 of record NC_133488.1, read on the forward strand.
ACTAAATAAAAGTTTGTAACAAATATACGAACGTTGCAAGCTTGCAAAAAGGAGAGCTGTTTTTGATCGCAACTTAAAAGCTAACATCTTCAACCAAACGTTTTCCATTAACTATTCTATGTATGATTATGTTATGTTAACGTTATGGAAATGTTAAGTAAACATACCCTAAACCCACATTAGCCTGCAAATTTCAACTTATACGTTCGTTGATCAAAGAACTCCATAAAAATTCTTTACGGCGTTGTTTAAATTATTTTTTTGCAAGCGTACTCACTTAGGGCAATAATCCGGGGTTCCTATAAAGCCCGGTTCACACGATCGCGTGACACAGATCGCACGTATTCCAATAAAATGGATCTAATATAAATAGTTTTTGGCGCACAAAAAATTTATATAAGATGTTCTATAGACTTCGTTATGTTTCTGCAGGCTACTACGAAACTCGAAGTTCGTGTCGTGCGGTCCTTCTGACACTTATACTATTTAATACGAGAGCGTGAGGGACGGTACGATACGAATTTCGAGTTTCGTAGTAGCCCTGCTGTATTCTGTAAGTATTCATATTTCGTGGATATTTTATAATACGTTATTGATATAATAAATAATATAATAAAGATAAAAAGATTATTTTGGATAACTTTGCGAACAATATTGAGGTAGCAACTAGAGCTTCTAAAACTCATTGTATATAAATAATGCAGAACGAACGCTTTTTACGAATATTATTATCCACTTATAGTTTCATATTTCGGTCCAACTTAAACTAGCTGGGTGGCCCGAGATTAAAAAATATGAAATGATTGGCATAGCAGAAACGAGTCAGCGAAACGAATAGAATCATGGCAAATTGAAATTCAAAATTATTGAAAAATCAAAATCATTGGAGATGGCGATTTCCACTTTTTGTTTAGGTCAACTCTTTTATAGTATTATTGAAGTTCTTCTCTATAAACTAGCCAGACTCCTCATCAGTTCATCATACCATACAAATAATATTGTTAAGTCATTTTCCGAAGGCTGAATCTCAAATGAGGACCAAGGTCTTCCAGATAATCTCGACGAAATCATATACGTATTATTCTTACTTATGATTGGACGCGGGTATAATACCGAGACAATCAAATATTTGACGACCCGTCTTAGCGGATATTCGCCGGGGCTGCTTCAGAATCACTTTACCCTGCTTTGGGTATTTAAGCATTTGTATATAATTATTCTTATTTTTTATTATTTTGCCTACTTATACCAGATTTTGACAGCTATTTTGTTGTAGTCAATGAAAGAACCATAAGTCCATCAGGAATTTCGAAATCTTGTAGGCTTATTTATCAATCACACAGATCGCTTTGCGTTGCGTACAACATGTTTACTTTAAGGATACCTATGCGAAAATTCTTCTCTCTTGTTCTGACTACTTTAATGACAAAAGAAGCACATCTTGTCCACTATGAAATTTGATACGTAGATAGCTGGACATCTGGAATAACACATAGGCTACTTTTTATCCCGATATTCCCACGGGATAGGGATAAAATCTCGAAATAACAACCGCTGAGCTTAGAGTCATGAAATTTGGTATATAGGTAGCTGGACTTCTGGAATAACACATAGGCTACTTTTAATCCCGATATTCCCACTGGATAGGGATAAAAATCTTGAAATTTCAAGCGCTGGGTTTAGAGTTGAAATTTTGAACAGTAAAGTTGTCAACCTCAATGAAGACCACGATACATTTTGGGAATTCCCAGGGGTTTTTTTTTAATCCCGGAATTTCAATTGTAACTACCAGATCGAATAGTTAACGGGTAAACTCTAGTTTGTTAATAAAATAAAGCATTTTTGTAAGTATCATAATGAAATTTCATAAAAAACAAACGTGTAACCTAAAATAAATAAATTCCATAAATAACGCTTTCCTCTAAATGGTGCTAATCTAATAAGAATTATCATTCTATGTCTTTCTGTCACTTTGGTGACCATTCTTTGGAACAGTTATATCATCTTATCACCTCGCATCGACCAACCGCCAACAATCAACAATCTTCTCACAGTAATTGAAATCATCACGATAGCACATCATAATCTTCTGATGGGTATAGCTATAGTACCGTCCGTCTCGATTCTATATTTTGTACGTATATGTGTCCCTAAGTAAGGGTCTGGCCACTTCACACCACGGCGTGGCGGCGTAACGTGAAACGCCCATAAGATGCAAATCATTCGGTGTATCGAGTACTCGGCACCGTGTAGCCCGGTTAAAACCTGCAAGAAAAGTCGTGCGTGTTTCATTACATTTCCAGACCGTAAAGCCAGCGAGTTGGTAGTGGTCAATCGAGCGCCGTAATGTAATGCAACTTTTCGATGCGATTTTTCTTGCAAGTCTAGACTGGGCATCTGCACGTCGCGATAACGTGCCGCACTCCGGTACCTACCGCACCGTTTCAAGGTACGACGCCACGGTGTGGCTGCGCCCTAAGCCAGTGGTGCCGAATACAGTCGTAATTACTAATTTTCCATCGGGACAAAACGTTCTAACTTTCCTAAGAGGTAAAGGAGCAGAGTCCATTAGACATAGTGAGGGTAAACGTCACAGAGTAGTCCTGTTTTTTATTATTATTAATAGTGTGTCGATATCTTTTTATTAGGTTTCAGAGGTTAGATAACGGTCAAATATGTTTGTATACGATACCCCACACTACAAGGTTCGATGAGAAAAAAAAAACACCTCCACTTTACGTCGATGTTACTCTAAAAAAAAATTTTTTTTTTTCAATATTTTTTGTACCATTTTGTCGGCATAGTTTACATATGTATTCCTGCAAAATAACAGCTTTCTAGCATTGATAGTCCCTGAGCAAAGTCGCGGACGGACAGACAGACATGGCGAAACTATAAGTTCAAATTTCAAATTTCAAATCATTTAAGTATTCAGTAAATAGGCCGTAATGGGCACTTTTACACGTCATTTTTTAAACTACCAGCGCTTTCGGAAAGACCATCATTGCCAAGAAGAATGCGCCGCAAGAAACTTGGCAGAAAGTCATTTTTTCAAAATAAAATAATTACAAATAAAATGCTTAAAATCTACACTATACAATTAAAGAAAATAATACAAAAAATAAATAAATAATAATAATACAGGAATCTATGGGGTCCCTTAGTTACAATCTACTAAGGGTTCCGTTTTTGACATTTTGGCTACGGAACCCTAAAAAGAGATATAGTATTTATTTAGTCGGGGCCCGGCACGCACTTAGCCGATATTTTACCTTTTAAATTATATGCGAATATGCGTGTCAAATATAAGCTTGTAAACCCTCTTAAATATGGCGGCAGTCGGGTAACAGGTGAGTACTGAGTAGTGAGTAGCCACTAACCAGTGCTCTACATTATAGTCAATTTACAACATGTAAACATCAGCGCATACGCCGCTACAGAAGATCAGTGCTGACGTCCGAAGGTCGCATAATGACTGTCATTATTCCACGTACAATCCACCGGATTCATTCGGTGACCTCCGTCAATCAAGTCTATTCTAACAATCGTAGATCAACGAAAGTTGGTTACGATTCTTGTTATTGTGTCGACATTAGTGACACGGCGAGCCTTGAGGTTGGACTCACAATGAACAGAGCGAAAACACAGGTAATGACCAACAGCGTGAAACGTAGAGTTACGGTAGATGGCAAGATATTCACTACGTCGACGAGTATATTACTTGGGTCAGATAGCATCCTTCGAGAACAGGCAGTCAAGAGAAATCGATAGGCGTATCGATAATGCCTGGAAGAGCTTCTGCCATGAAGACGCTAATGAAGGGCAAACTTCCTCTGTCACTTAAGCGCAAACTCGCGACATGTGTATTCTGGATTGGTCATTTGAAGCTCAAAAGACCAGGCTTTTGCCAACGAGCAATGGAGCGCAGTATAAGCTCTATTTAAAACTCGTATCACAGATGTTAAGACCGCCAAGCTGAGAACATATGCAACCGTGGGCACGGATCAACCGAATGGGATCCGAGGGATGGGCATACAGTCACGACCTGAGCGCTGCTCGATAACCGGAGTTTGCCCAGCAGTGGACATAATACAGGCTACATTTAGTAACACGGCATGTGCGTAGCTAAATCATTAAATTAATTTTGTTGTTGCTGAGGATCTAGATGGATACTCTGCAATAATTCAAAAGTATTTTGCGGCCACGTGCTGGATATTTTAATTTAATGTTAAGCTCTATTTATTAATTTATAGAACTATCAAGTCTCAACCAGGTTTACGTCAAACTGTCTAACCAGTTAAAAAGAAAATATTTTAGATATAAAATAAAGAAAGAAAGGAAATAGATTTTTAACACTAAATTATTAAGTACAAATGGTCAACACGAAGGATGGTAGGTACCTATGCGTAATTGCGTTTGTTAATCGGACACTGGCTCAGCATAATGCTGAGGCGTTAATAAACACCCCAGCGCTGATTTTCAGCCAGCACCGTCGGTGACCCTCGGACCGCTATAAAGATGTATGTTATGTACTCACACTATTAATTAGGTACTTGAATAGATAATAACGAAATTCAAATGACAGGAGTTTTGATAAAACGATTACATTTTTTTTATTACTTCCAATCCAACACATTACAAGCTGTCAGCTTAATTAACGTTTTAATTTGAACAAAGACCACGAAACTAAATAACGCTCCATCGTTTATCTTTCCCAATCCTTTTGCTCGTTTCACTCCAAAACTGCCGAACACTCGTAAAAGTCGAAGTTCCTTTGGATCTGGGGTTACCATACTGATAATCGGAAAATTCCGGACAATAGAAAAGATCCTCTTTTTAAAAAATACAGTTATTTCAGTCACAGCATTAAGTAGCAAAAAAATAATCTTAATTGCAGTGTACGTAGGTGGTATGGCTACAGCATTTATGTACTTATGAATGTTTTTTCTTCGCTCGTTTTCTTTTAGGTTGCAAGAATATTCAATTGGCTACAACGTAGCCAAATGTTTAGTATGTAGCCGCTACATACATACTACTACTAATTCTTACTTGGACTTATAATATATAACTGTTATAGAAATATTCAACAATCTATACGTCATCCGACTTAATTGCATATTTTAAAGTAAATGCGACCTATTCTGAAAAACGACATTTCGCGAACCCCAGATTGAAACTGCACAAGGCAAAATCTGAAAGAATTAATAAGTGAGACAAAAACAGAATAGAGATGAATAGCGATTAACTAACAATTTAATGTATTGGCCTTTTGCGTTTACAGTCATATGCGTCGAAACCCTCCGGAATCGTCCGAACAAATCAGTACAGATGGAAACCCTACACGAATCCCCAACTTAGCTTAGCTAATGTTACTGCGACGCAGTCACGAATTTAATTATGACTCCAGAATTAGTGCCTGGTTTATGACGAACATATATTAACATAACTAATTAGAACTTGTTTGTGGTAGTTTTGTGCACCATGCCCCTGAGAGAAGCGACGGAGACGTAACATACATTATAACCAATAGGTACACTCATCTCCCAGCCATATACGTCCCACTGCTGGGCACAGGCCTCCTCTCAGAACAAGAGGGCTTGGGCCACAGTTCCCACGCGGGCCCAGTGCGGATTGGGAACTTCACACGCACCATTGACTTGCTTCGCAGGTTTGTGCAGGTTTCCTCACGATGTTTTCCTTCAACGCAAAGCTCGTTGTAAATTTCAAATGTAATTCCGCACATGAATTTTAAAAAAACTCAGAGGTGCGAGCCGGGGTTTGAACCCACGACCCTCTGCTTGAGAGGTGATAGGTCAAACCACTAGGCCACCACGGCTTGCAAACAAACAGGTACACTCACTCTTGTTTATATAGTTTCCGACAACAATATCTGATAGAAATAGAACAAAAACACTCGAAAGTGTATCTAATGTACATAACTCAATTCTTAGTCCTTGGAGCGTATCAGATGTTTTTGACCTATAAGTGGCCGGTAAGTGAATCGACCTATGAACGGATGCGGCGAATTTTCTTATAATCTTTACTAGCTGTTGCCCGCGGCTCCGTCCGCGTAGAAATATGAAAAATAGTTTTACGTCCTATTCTTAGACCTACCTACCGAATATACACAAAAAAAAACACACAAATCAGTCAAGCCGTTTCGGAGGAGTTTGGTCACAAACACTGTGACACGAGAATTTATATATTACATTTATTTTATTTGAAATCGTCTGTCACTTTCTAGTCTTTATTTTATACTCCGTCTGCAAACACTATACATTGAAGAAGATGTGGCTCACACTAGTTCCTTGATTATTTAGTAAGTAATTATCCTTTATACTTGTATTATTTATGTATTGTATGTAAATGTGTGTATTTATGTATTTTATTTTATATTTAGTTATAAATATATTAATGTTTTATATATGTGTTATATATTTATTGTAGATAGTTAGGTATTTGAGGTTTATATATGCATTTATATTTATTCAAATGTTTTGCTCTATTTGTCGATCCTGTTTTTTTGGATTGCTCCTCTACCACTCAAAGGTTGACTGGCAGAGATCCCTGCAGGGATAAGTCCGCCTTTGTACTTAAGACAACTTTTATTTATGTAATTTTTTTGTTTTTCCTTTTTGTACAATAAAGAGTATAAACAAACAAACAAACTATAAAAAAGAAATACCTACTTAACCTAATTAGTGCAGCGGTTTTCTGCAGTAATGCAAAAACATACATTTGCTTAATTCATTTTTGTTTATATACTCGTAGATAGATGAAAGATGAGCTATCTTCAGAAATAATTACTTTGGTTTTAAAGCGTCATTTATATCTTTGCTTCGCCTGTTTAGGCATGCAATAAAGCGGTCTCAGCGGAAGACCAGCGTTGGCCTCTACGGCCAACACTATGCTGAGCTGAGACCGTTTCGCGATTTCGCAAATACTGTCGTTAATATTTATTTTATAGTTGTTTTATTTTGTGTACTTACTTATAATATGTATTTTCGAATTAGCGAATAAACGTTTCTATTTCTATTTCTATTTTCTATTTCCAATAGACCCTTATTTCTAGCTTCTCGGACAACTAAAGCCGGCATTTGTCATCATTGAAGATAATAGCGATCATCGTTTATCATTGCCACCTGCAATTATAAACGCATTAGTAGTTTGTTAATGCCTGATCCATGAGTTAGGGGTGTGTCCTGACCGGGCACGGTCTTTCCCCTATTTATAGGTGTCAATGGTCCCGAATGACCGGCAAGTTTTAGGAAACGCATGTGCCATTGTATAGCGTGTTTAATAGTAAAAAGCTGGATATCAATATCTAGCACATGCTACTTTTTCCCGATATTGCACGAGATGGGGATAAAATTCCTAAATTATTATTTTAAAATTTATGACGGTGGAAGCATTCTACACTTCCACTGAACGTAGATATAGTTTAGATATAGTTAGTTTAGTATTGTAACTAAGGGACCCCATACATCCCTGTATTTTTATTATTATTATTTTTTGTTTTTTTTTTCTTTAATTGTATAATATTGTTTTTAAGTATTTTATTTGTAATTATATTATTATGAAAAAATGACTTTCTGACAAGTTTCTTGCGGCGCATTCTTCTTGGCAATGATGGTCTTTCCGAAAGCGCTGGTAGTTTAAAAAAATGACGTGTAAAAGTGCCCATTGCGGCCTATTTACTGAATAAATCATTTGAATTTTGAATTTTGAATTTGAATTTGAATTTCCATCTTTAGAGACATGAAATTTGGCGCCCAAGAGCCCGACCAGGTACTGAAATGCCGTCTTAATAACCTAACCAACGAAAAGTTGTAAAACACCCGACTTTGTCACTTTGAAGTTCAATATCTCAAAAACGTCTGAACCGATTTTGATGAAACATGTCTAAGAACCATCGCTAAAAACCCTGCTTTCAAATAAAGAAAACTGCATTCAAATCGGTTTTTTTTTTCAGTATTCATTTATTTGGCAAAAACATAAGACTTATAAATACTAGTACGTTTACAGAAATTATGCACCCTGGTAGGGTATAGCCACAATTTTTATGTATGAAATTATAATCTAATTCTATTACACAACTAAAAGCCCTGCCTAAAAACTACTTAAAAAATACTAGACTTAAAAAAAAAACTATTATTGAAATTGCACAAAGTTAAATTATGTATTAGGTATGGCACGATAATAATTTGTTTCTACCTAAATGTGTATTAATTTAATATAATATCACAACAAATTTATTTCTAAACAAACAAATAAAATATCTATATTTTTATTCATTTAAAAAGTCTGTGATAGAATAATAATTTTAATATATAATAATTTTTGTAAAAGGTCTGTTTTTAACTTAGCTATAAATAAAGTATTATTTTTGATATTTTTTGTATTAAAAGGCAATTTATTGTAAATGTTAATTGATCTATAATACGGGCTGTTTTTGTAGATTTCTAGTATGGGTTCAGGAAGGACTAATTTATGGGTTCGACGGGCACTTTTCACGGTTCACCCGTTTAAGAGCTACGGTGCCACAGACAGAGAGACACACAGCGGTCAAACTTATAACACGCCTCTTTTTGCGTCAGGGGTTAATAAAAAATATTTAATTTGATAAGCGCCTTCTAATGGTCTATAAAAATCATTCAGTTTACTTATCCATGACATTCAACTTACTTAAGTAACTATCTATATCTAACTTTAAATGCCGGCTTTAAACATAGAATCACAATAGCATGCTTGTAGGTGTATATAGGACACAAATAGATTGTTATCCAACGACCTAAATCCGCAGATTGCGTCCAACCACCCACCCCCGCGGCACTTAATTCTTTGTTTACGCGCCATGACAAACATTTTTAGCTGTCACCGTGTCCCGTAGCCTTTTTTTAACCTATTTCAAAGAAAAAAGAAACTAAAGTGGTCTGTACACCTATCTACAGCGATTTTTTTACCCTGCACACAGGGGTAATGATTTGTATCTGTAACTGCATCATTTCTGATGCAAGCAAGCAATGATCAAGATATTGGTGCTGGTGACTGTACAACGCATAGTGTACGATGTGAATCGATTTTAAACTTTTTTTTTCCGCTGAAATGGGAATATACTTCCAATTAGATCCCACTTAACAACTCAGGATCTGATTATTGGATCCTAAGATCGAGGGAATTCTTCATATATGGGAGGGACTAGTAACTCCTGCATTTGCTCTTGAAATCAACGTTTTGGTGCCGTGGGAAGTTGACCAATAGTCCACAGTTCAACAACATGTATTACACGGGATCTTTAACACTAATTTTAATTTATTGACCACGAGATACTTTAAACGAGGTTCTATTTTAACCCCCGACGCAAAAAGAGAGAGAGAGAGAGAGAGAGAGAGAGAGAGAAACATTTATTTACACATATTTGATACACATAAATATACATTAGATGGAAAGAATAAAAAAATAACATCGAACAGTATAAAATGGTAAAAGAGGGGTTCGGAACCGATTTTAATAAAACATGTCTAAGAACCATCGCTAGAAAACCTGCTTTCAAATAAAAAAACGCATTCAAATCGTTTCACCCGTTTAAGAGCTACGGTGCCACAGATAGACACACAGGCACACATAGCAGTCAATCTTATAAGAAAGAAAAGAAAGAAAGAATAAATTTATTTGGCAAAATTCGGCACAAGCCCGGTATAACACCCCTCTTTTTGCGTCGGGGGTTAAAAATAATTACGATGTACAATCGAACCATTTGATTCCTGACCCGACCTACTGTCGAACATTCTCACGATAAGTGTCGTAACAATTTTCATTGTTAAAGGACGCGATGTTTTCTGTAAAAAAAACTTGGTCATATCCAGCTAGTTTTGAATAATTACATCTTAAATCGGTTTTAATTTAACTTTTATAATGATGAAAATTATGAGTACTGCGATTAACCGACAGTAATTTATAAAGTGTCCCGTAGCCGTAAAACAGCCTTACCGTCTTCAATTTAATCTCGTAGATTACTTGAGCGCATTACGGCTGACCTAAATGCCATTAAACGGGGCAAGAGGCAGCTCTAAGGGTTTCTAATCTATTTCACCAACGCCCGACTAAGTCGTTTAACATGTGCATACATACGTCTTAGTTGTTAACAGTTAATTGCTTTAAAATGTGGACTGTAAGCTAATGATGAAAGCCTCAAGTACGTAAAAAACTAGTACGGAATGGTCCTGTCCGCCCTCCAAACTTGTTCTTTTATTTCTACTGTGTCAAAGACAACAAGTAACAGCTTGTTGGGGGCGGCTAGTGGGGCTGCAGCTAACACAAAGTTAAAGTTACTTAAGTCACGAAAGCACCGATTCACTTGATTATTGATTAATTCAATAACATTAGCAACGGCAATGTAATCTAATCACATATTACACCCTCAAGCCGCAGCTCTTACGCTCAAATCCCACCAAAGTGTTCCTTCCGACCTCAACGTGTTTAAATTGCGGGAAGCACCCCATAGCGTTCACGAACCGTCACTTACGTGAGAACATGCCCTTTATGAAAATAACCTTAATGAAATGACATAGGTAACCTTATAGGTTGGTTGTGTTGGTTTTAATTAAGGATTATAGCGGCGCAATGTGCACGGTACGAATTGATTGGTCCTAAATTATAGAGTCGACGAAATGATTGATTGGTAACCACGAACTGGAAGGCGAGGCGTTGACGACCTCCCAATAGGTGGACTCATGGACTGACATCGCGAGAGTTTCGGGCAACTGCTGCACGTGGCCCATCGTCGTTCTTTGTGGCGTTTCTAAGGGGGAGGCGTTTGTTTAACAATAGACTTCTGGTTGATATGCTGATGATTAACCTAACTAATTGATTAAAACCTTACCACCGAGATAAAATCGTGATGGCTTACCAACTCTCATGCACAGTTCAGTTGCTTACTCGGGATAGCATCCCTCAGTTGTTCGAAGTTTATTTGCGAAGTAATGCATTGGGAAAGATTTTTCTCTGTTCATCGTATGAGCTGCCAGGTACTTAACCACCATGCGCACACACACACACACACACCCACCCATACACACACACTCATATACACACACACAATACATGCATTTTTGCTTTATCTCTTCTTCATTAAACTGATAGCTAAGTTCTTATATATATATTTAAAAGCCTTATATTTCACTTTATGTAATCGGCTAATACTAAGTAATTTTTCCTATTGTTAATTTATTTTAAAACCGAATCAGGCCGCCACGTGACAGGCATTGCCTAGTGTGGGGCCGCTGGATATTCATTGAATGGTAATAAGGTTACCTTTAATAAACAATTTTTATTTTATTTTTATTTATTTATGCGGCGAGCGTCTCCTCCGCGCAATACACAAAGTAAACGCTATTTGCGGCCCTAGTCGTGCCTAGCCGCGAATAAAGAAGATCGCGGGATACATATGGTGGTGATCTCTTACCATCAGGAGACCCACTTGCTCGTTTGCCATCCAGTCGAATAAAAAAAAAATATATATATTGCAGATCTACAAAGCAATTTTATATGTGTGAAATATCGCGAAAAGGCACGCAGTGTTAACACAATTTATTTACCTACATGCGATGGTATGGTATTTATTGCCACTGTATGTAGTTTTAAAATTTTGGCTGTGGCAAAATTGTGACGTAAACATGTAGGTTGTTTTCAAACTGCCCTTAGTAGGCCTTTTGGTATGTAAAACATAATATAATAGCGTTAAGCTATGTAGTTATGTATTACAATAGTGATTACAGCGTTACGGGTTGATACTTGACAGCATTATAGGTAACGTATCGGCACAGAGCGTGGCTCTATAATCAATAAAATTTCATTCGCTGAGTACATATTTGCCAAGTTGTCGTTCGTACCTGCTGTTTGAACGACTGGTAGCTCGCTCGTACTATCCATTTATTATGATTGGTTTTTTGGAGTCTTTTTGTATTTTTTATTTCAACTCCAAATTTGTTACTTTTACGGGTATCCCGTGAAACCATATGGAAAATACAAACTGAGACATGGATGCATAGAAAAACCACGTCTATCGACGAAACATAGATGTCGCTAGTGCTGCTGCTTAAGTAGCATAGTAGAAATTAGTAATAGTAATTAATCGATTGGCTACAACATAAATGTTTTTACAGTGTAAAAGAATATTTGGCAGATAACGGGTGATGTTTATTTTAGGTAATTTTATTTGACTTAATTTGTGAACGACTATTAGTGGACATTAGACCAGTATAAAAGAATAATATATTTTAATGATAATTATTATAATTGTAAATTTAATGTGTTAATAATTTGCACGCCTGCATGCAGGTTGGATACAATGGACAAGAAGACTGTAACACCATTTATACTGTATTCTAGCAAATAAACGATTCTGATTTCTGATTTCTGATTTCTGAAATAAGAAACCTGAGATATGTATGCATAGGAAAAATTCGTGTCTATATAGATTCCTGTCCAGCAGTGGTGTAGGGGTTATAGCACGCAGCACGGATTGCTGAGGACCTGGGCTCGATTCCCAGTGCTGGTCTCTTTTTCTGGTTTTTCTGTGCATCCATGTCACAGTTTGTATTTTCGATATCCATTATTTGTTTTCGAAGCTTATTTGCTTCGCTCTATAAGGCTAATTCCTATTAGCGGTCCCGTTGCTAACGTGAATTATGATTAAGTCCCGATGATTTTATTTACGTGTTTGCAAATCCTCAGGCGTAGACCCCATAACATTTTAAATTCCACACACAACTCCTAGATTTTCCCATAAATATAAAGGTTATTATTGAGGAAAATTAACAGTTTTCCGCGAGACGTTTATTTTATTACGATTATATGGTTACAACAAAGTTGTATGTATGTATGTATGGGGATGATGACTTTCAACTACGCCGATTAGCATAGTACCTACTATGTTATTATGACTATTTATGCCATCAACTATCAACGTGCATGACTACAGCTGTTGTGACGAACAGATAGCAACTTTTATTTTTATAAGATAATTTAGTTGTTGTGTTGTATTCTACGGCAAGTCTATTTACACTGTCGAAATAGCTGTGTGCTGATGAATAAATTATTTTATATTTGTCTTTATTCCTCATAATTGCCCACAAAACATATGTTTATATTATACAAAACATGTGTAGGTTTATTCAAGCCCAGTACACTTTTCTCGAGAGCCTATTGTTCACACCGGAAGGCTACTCAACCCTCCCGAAAAGGAGGATGTTCTCAATTCGTTTCTTTCATATTCTTTAGACAACCACCAATATCTTTGTATCATTTGATCCGACCGATACGTTAATATTTTTCTACGCATAATACTTCTTACGTTCAGGTTGACTCATTAGTTAGATCATAACAGAACGTCGTACGCATAATGTTGTTGCTTATAACTCAGCGCATTGTTGTCCTGTTCTCATACTAAATTAGGAAGTAATTTATGGATAATGTCCAAAAGTACTTCGGAGGAAAAACCAATCTGTACTTAAAATCAACTCATCTCTATCTCCAGCGGAGCCGCCTCCTCTAGTTAACGTGTCAGTGCACGCGTCCACGATCCTGGCGCTGATACTGTGGAGCGTGGCCGGCGACGGCGGGCACCCCATCATCGACTTCACGGCGCAGTACCGCTCCGCCGCGCCAGTCAATGGCAGCCTGGAGCCCTGGCGCCCCATCAGCCCCAACCACATCAGCCCTAACTCGGTGAGTGGTAGAATTAGCTCAGTGTTAGAGACAGTGGCACCCCATCGATTTTACGGCGCAGTAACGCTCCACTGAGCTCATCGACAGCATCCTGGAGCCCTGGCGCTGGCGCCCTATCAGACAACTACATCAGCCCTAACTCGTTGAGCAGTACGAGTAGAACTAGCTTGGTGATAGTAACGTTCTACGCGGAGCCCGTTGATTTCAGCCTGGAGCCCTTGGCGCCCCATCAGCCCGAACTCGATGAGCAGTAGAAAAGCTCTCCTTTCAAGATTCCGTAGTCAAAATGTGAAAAAGCGGTCCGTGTAGTTCCGGCCTGTCCGTGGTGTCTTATTTTCGTCCGTATACCTAATTATCACAGTGATTTCACTGGGAAAACATGTAAGCTTTATGAATAGGTAATACATTTTGTAAGTAGATGTATATATTTCGTAAATACGAAAATAAATTTTGATACGTATTTAATCTTTTTTTTTTTTAATAACGAATGCTGTTCTGCGATAAAACGTCGGTAATAGAAATTACTTGCGCGACGCAATTGAAGGTCAATTCAAATTGGATCAGTATCTACAATTACTTTTGTGTGCCACACTTGCACATGTCGCTTAGATCAATGCGGCTCATAGATACCGCTTCGAATATTGTGCAATTGCTGTGTGCACATATTATCTGGGGCGCATGCTTGATCTCACTTGTTTGTTGTCTACACATAATATGTATTTCGTTGAGATGAATAACGTCACGATATTTTAAAGGGTTAATTGAAACAAACTCAGGCTAATAAACTAGGGGAGAGTTACCATTTAGTTCACTACCAGATTATTGTATACCAATATGTCAACTATACCAAAACTTTCCCGCTAGGGGCTATTTTAAACTCATACTGACTGAATGAGGGCTATCGCGAATGAATTCGCCACTAGAGGCGCTAGTGTAGCGTGAGGTCTCCGAAATGTCAAATCTCATAGTTTTTGGGTGAGCTACGCGGGTTTATTTATAATTAGAATAATTTTGTGAATATTTTGCAATATCTGAAATTAATTATGTCAAATATGCGTTCCGGGGCAATGAATGTCTGTGTTTTGAGACAGTTTTGTCTTTCGGAAACCTTTGTCCTCCCTTGTTTCCGAACAAAACGGGGACTATGCAACACTGTGGCATGCTCGATATTTTTATGGTACGGTTTTATGGTGTATTAAATATGATTTTAATCTAAACTTTGTTTTCACGCCCGTAATAACAGACTTTGAAAGCCATACTTAAAAACTTCACGCAACAGTGCGCCATCTAGTGAGACAAAAAACGATAGCCCTCATTAAACGGCTAGGTTATTTATGAATAAATTAGTTAACCATCGTTACCCCAGGGTAACACCCAGCAGCCACGTCCACTCAGGTGCATTAGCCCAAACTATACTCTCCTCCAATTAAGGATGCACTGGCAGAGGGAAGCCGTGACGCCCGTGTACACTAGAAAAGGCTTTAATGTCTAACACACTTGGAATCACAATCGTTTTCACCAGTTGTTTCTGTCACATGGTATAGAATGAGAGATGAACCTCAGGTTAACCGACTCATGCATCATCCCCCTCTTACTCCGTGGGAACTAACGCGACATTTTGGAACCATTCCAGCGTCAGATCGACGTGTACCACTTGGACACGAACGCGTCGTACTGGTTCCGCGTGTGGGCCAACAACGCGCTGGGCGCCGGCCCGCCCGTCGAGGTGTTGGCTACCACGCTGTTCACCGACCAGGAGGCAGGTCAGTCACTAACACCATTCTAGTGACTCTAGCTCCACCTAGTCATCAAATAGAGGTACTGCCACATTCTGCATTGGGATACTTATCGAATTTTCTCAACTTGGATGCATAAATACAATTTTCTAGTCTCCTCTTCCAGACAATTTATAGTCTTAGTTAAATAACTAAATGAGCCAATCAAAAGCAAGACAGTAATGTCTAAGGGAATCTCCGTCTGTGGCCTCGTTCAAGGAGAGGTTAAAGGAATTATGGCTACACAACTGAGACGGGACTGTAAATCATCGCTTATGTAAATGTACCTCTGTAATATGTTCTTTTCGTTTTATGTTGGATTTAATGTAAATAATTTTGTATTTATTTTCTCTCTTTTGAGTATTTCTGTTTTTTCTCATTACCGCACGTAATTTTCACTGTCTTCTTATCCTCTATATAACAATTTGTCTTCTCTTAACTAGGTTAGCTGGAAGAGATCCCTTTTTATGGATAAGCTCGCCTTTGTTCTCCTCTCTGTGTATTTGTATTTTTATTTTTATGTGCAATAAAGAGTATACATACGTACCATCAGCCAAATATGTGGTCTACCACCCTAAAGTTGATAATCGTTTGCATGTCACAAAACAATAATGTCAATAGACGTGTCTGTCAAATTGAAAGTTTGACTTTAGCGACATATTCATTTGATAGGAACTTGTTTAAAAATTGATAGACCACTTATTTGGCTGATGGTACATACATAAATATAAATATAAATATATATATATATATATATATATATATATATATATATATATATATATATATATTTATATATATAAATATATATATTTATATTTATGTATATTAAATAAATATAATATTAAATATTATATCATATTTTGTAGTTAAATGCTAAATTTAATTTGTTAGTTTTTTTTATTTTTTATTTTTTTTAGTTTTACGGTGAATTGGATGTATATCTGTAATGCCGTGTAAATGTTATGAAATAAATAAATAAATAAATAAATAAATAATGTTAAACGGACCTCTCGATATTAACGCCATCTAGCGGTATTTCACCTGTCCAGAAACCCTCATTGAACTGAACTTATCTCATTACCGAAAAACACAAGTCGTTGTAACAATACAATATTATTGGTTTTTGTTATTGTACGTAATCACATACCATATAACGTAATTTATGGATGGTCCCTGAGCTTTTTGAGCTTGACTGTACCTACTGATTTTCGTGCGTTAAGTAGGCACTACCCTGGTGTGTTGGGTGGCGGCGAGCTGCGCTGCGGGGCAAACTAGCGCTGCTCACGCCGCAATCGACCCGATGCACCCATGTGAAGACGACGCCGGAGAAGGTGTTCGAGCACGTCCGCGAGGCAGGAAAGGCCCGGCTACAGGGAGCCCGGCTAGAGCTGTCCATCATCCTTCAGCTCATTTAGCCTCCAAGTGCCTGCCAAGCACCAGCAGATGTTCCTGCGCCCCGACTTCTGGCCGGAGGGTGTGGTGTTCCGTCGTTTTAGGGTAGCGGCGAATTGGACGTTCAAAAATCCCTAATTAGTTTTTTTTTGTATGTTTTTTAATTTTACAGTGCATTAGTTTTCTAACTGTAATGCTGTAACTTTTTAATGATAAATAAATAAATAAATGTATAAACTGTTGACAGTACGGAGGGACTAAAATGAGTCTCTCTCTCCACAGAGCTGTACAAGCACTTCTTCACGGGCACGGAGGGCTTCGACACGCGCACGTGGCTCGCGGCGGTGTGCGTCGTGATGGGCACGCTGACAGTGCTCGCGGCCGGCACGTGCGCCGTGCTCTGCCGAGAGTGGCGCCGCGACGGTGAGACCCGCGCCTAGCCAGCGCCGCTGCGCCGGCTCTACTTCCTCTTTACATAGGGGCGGCGGCGGCGGGATGCTAAACTAACTTGCTATATTTCGGAGCGAGGCGGCGCTGACGCGGCGTCAGTGTCGCTGAGCTGGCAACGCGTCACAGAACTAGTAAGGGGAATAGGAATGGTTATCGTTATTGTGCTAGTAAAATTATTACATTGCGGGGTTAATATAAAGGTAGGTACTATCCTTTATAACAGATACCGCCACTTTGGCCCATATACTTACTATTGCTCACACGAGTTGTGTTTTCATAGATTTCGCTAAGTTACGATGCTCGCCAATGAAATGTCGCCTTTTTGAAGTATCCATTTTTGAGCAACTGGGGAAATGTGTACAGTCAACAAATTGAATTCCAAGACTATCACAGAACCTTGTCATTGTGACATTTTACGTAATCAAACAAGTATTTATATAGAAAAAATACATTATTTGGTAAGGTTCTATCAAAGTGGTCTGGAAATCAAAGTCAAATTTCTATCCCCCTTATAATTAGTTTTGTGAGCGTTCCATACATTTAAATACTAAATTGGTCTTTCGCTCTGTTGCGGCGTCACTATTGCAGCGTATCTGACGCCACTGACGCATGGCGAATTTTTGCAACGACATTCCCATGATTAGTCACTGCAAAAGACGGCATGTTCCTCTCGTATATTTGCGTCGTGATTTTTTTCAATTTCTATATTCAATGTATAAGAAAGAAAGATATAACGTTCATACAACCTTCAACGGCTTTGACGCAGAAATGCTGCGTTTACGAAAGCAGACTTTGAACGCATTCTGTGAGCATTCGTTTGAACTTGATTAGGTCGTATTTAGTTCAGGGCTTAAGCATAATAATCGAAGGCTTGTATAAAAATAATGATCCTAATCAAAACACCAGTTATGCTTTTAGAAAGCATAATTTTAATTTTTAATTGTAATTATATCGTATAACAGGAAAATACAGGTTATAATGGCAGAGATTGTTAGTAAAAGCATTAGGACTCTTAATATAGTAGGCTTGGTAAGCTGGCTTGCCACGCGCGATACGTAATCATAAAATTACAATTAGCCGAAAGTATTTCTAGCAAAGAGATAATTTAGTCCTTTTAGGATCTTTGGGACTGACCAATTAAGTGTGAGTTTCTATTACTTGACACGTTTACAGGACGATAGATCATATAAAAACTACAAAGCTTTTGTACTCCTAGGAAGAAAAGAGTAAGTACGCAGGCTATGGTCTCCTATAAACGCCAGCGTCCGCTTACAGCGTCACGTACGCTGCGTTACAATGCTTTCCGTAGGGATGTACTGTTGTGTTCTCTTTCACACGTCTACATTGGCGTCTTGACGTCGTACGCGGCATTCAAACTCTGCGTCGCGTCTTTAGTTATTTCGAACCATTGCAGCGTCAAGTTGTATCACCATAGATAAAATAGCGATATTTAATAAAGAAAAAGACTTTTGATAGGTAGGCGTATTGACCGCCGACGACGTCGCGTATGGCATAAAGTAGCAGACCAAAGCCTTATTAACATTTCTTGTCTTAGGGTTGAGGCAACTGTACTAGCTAGCGCAGTGAAATTGACAAAGATCCGAGGAGGAACTATCGAATACCACCTTTCGCAAAAAATCTCTCCTCGTATCTTTAAAAAAATGTAACTTATGGTAGCACAAAAGCTCAAATCATAACGATGGTAGTTTATTCAAAATAGATCTTTATATTCAATATTTAAAAAGTTATTTATTCTCTCACTGCTTCCTATTAATAGTTATCAGCAGATTTATTATAACTCAAAACTAAAACTTAAAAAAAAATACTTAGATTTTAATCGAATAATAAAATAGTTATATTCCTTATCAGAGGAAAGAATTAGTGCCAAGAATTAGCTGTAAGCGTTTTTTCTTCCGTATTAAAAGTTTTTAGTAAATTATACCTTATTATTAGAGTTTATATGAAACAATTTAAAATTAAAAATATTATAGCTTTATTCGAACTACGCTACGGGATTGGTGCTACGCGTTGATATTTAAATTAATTATAACTGATACCAAAAAGCAATTTTTCCAAACTCTCGAATGATGTTACCAGCTGTATTTATAAGCTTTTTAATAGGTTATAGAACTAAAATTAGTACCAACAATTTTAATATATCTCATCTTGTTATATTATAAATACATTCCTATGACTTTTCCTAGGGACGAAACGCAATAACACAAGTTCATAGAGCACACTTTTTTTGATTAAGTACTGTACAATCAGCATAATAAAGTACCTTTATTGAAGGGGGCAAAACGTTTAAAAACATCGGATAGGTACAACTTTATGCTTTTTACTATAGAGTCCTATTTACATTGAACATTTTGTAATAGATATATATTAAATATAATACATCTTCTCGCCTTCTAGAATAATCTTAGCTTACGGACCAATTACTACTGGACGTCAATTAACGGATAGAACAGTTAACTACAAGCCTTCGCAGTACAATTTTCCTATGAGCCAATTAAAATAAAAAAGCTTGGAAAAGCATTAGACACTAACTTGTCTTAGTAGCTATCACACATCAATCAAACATAATAAATTAGTCTTATTAAGTATTTCATATTACTGATTGTTTGAATTAACGTATAAATAACTAAGACTTCAGTTTCACCAAATAAGATAAAGACATTAGGTAGTGAACAATATAGACTTGCGCCTAATAGTATACAAGTTATTCTTGCCATAATATTCGCTTTGGTATTATTTATAAAATATATTATAAGACAAAGTAATATTTACAATTCGATTTGCACTAGGTATAGATTATATTTATTAAATCACCATCGCCCTAATATTAGTGGTATAAAAAAAGTCCACAAGGAAACAAAAAATATAATAAATTAAATGCTTTCCAAAGTTATTGAACTCAAAGGCTACTTCTATGTAACGTATATAACCTATATAATCGTGCAATATCTATTCTTATGACTTTAGGACCACTTCTAGTATCGCTGGACCACTATAAGGAATCTGTAATATTTAATCTGTATGGAATTTGAAATTTCTTACCAAGGAATTAATTAAATACGTATTTTATAGATGCTAAATTTATCTTAAGAATGATGCATGATGTCACATTTGTATTCTTAAAATTTAAGCACCATTTTTATCCTAAATTTAAAAAATAAATAGATAGGATAACATGGACGGAACGGAATAATGAAACTAGTCAAATAAATTAATACTTAAATTTAATGGTGGTGGAAAAGAGGGAGTGCTAATTTTAAATAGTTTTCTAGTGTTGCCAGAGCGTTTAGTAAATCTTTTAAAAAACGAATTTGTCAAGTAATAGCTTACAATTATGCTTGTTTTTGAAATTTCTTCTGTTGACTCCAAAAATATTAGCTTGGCGTAGCGCAACGTTGCAATTACTATAGCGTTTTGAAAATATAGTGATGAATTTCATTGAACAAACCGAGCGTGAAATTCATCCAGTAAAATGCTGAAAGCCTGCGAGCGACAACCAAAGAGCTCTTAGATTTTGCTCTTTAGCCAATAGAAAATAGCTCCGGACTCGATACAGCCTAGTCCTTCGCGGAGCGAGTCTTAAACTATACCTTTTCGCATGCTCTTCTTGCATATTTTACATAAAAACATAATGTTGTATTGAGTAATTTTTATTCATTCATTTTTTTTTCTTCTTTCCCTCTATCGCACTCGCTTGGAACGCACGCTTGGACTGCGGGGCACACTAACAAAACACATAAACACACGGTGACGGTACGTATCGCTGACCTAACTTGCCTGCGACAGAGTACAGCGACGATCAAGACGTGATGGAGCTAGTGCCTAACATTATCCTGAACCCTGGGTTCATGGAGACCGAGCCCGCGCCCCGGGAGCATGCCGGCTCCATCATCAAGTCGACGGAGTGTCCGGGCCCAGGGAAGCCGCGAAAGGTCTGATTCTCGTCTATACTTAACCTTAGGATATTCTATCGCTCCGATTCCGGACACTTGTCATGATAGACCGTCTCGAATGTTCGCGATTGGCACGCGTATTGATGTCGTGGAACGAGACTGGGTACCTGTTCATCATTCGTGTAGTGGTATAGTAGCCAAGCTAAAGCAAGCGCTTTTTTATTGCTAATTATATCTGGTTTTAGCTTATCTATTATGTCACATTATGTCAAAAATGGTCCTATCTGACAAACAGGTGGCTACTGAACGAGTTACTTCACTTACAGTCATTTATGACCAACCGTTTAGATTACGCGATTGAGTCTGGCTTTACAACGTCAATAGCTTGTGTATCGGTCAATGAATGTGTGAAAGACTTATTAATGATAAAAAGCACTAAATTTAATGTAAATTCATCATCGAACCCGGCGTCCATCTTGGTTTGTAAATGTTTTGGAAATTTGATGTCGATGATGTGTGTGATTGGTGATTTTGACCTCGTGATGATCAGGGTGTTTTAACAGCCTAAAATTTGGTCGCCTACAGTTTACATCGAATCAACGATAAGGTAAGATCGGCTCAAGGGTACGCTGGACATATCAAGTGTTAATGTTAAGTGGAATCGGGGCGGTGGGATACCCCTAGGTTGGAACTGTCGCTATGCTCGCTGACATTTTGTAAATTTAGATAGTTTCCTGTTATATTACCATTTCAGTGCTTATAAAGGCCTTTTTGGATGTGGAAATCATCTAAGTTAAGACATTTTCATAGGAGAACGCTGGGCAAACGCTTTGTCGGACTTACTAATTGAAAATAATCTATGCTCTCTGTGATTAAAGTTAAAGCAAAGACACATGGTAGCTTAGATGGTGTCTCACCTGTACTGTTACAGCAAGGGAAACTTATTCCCCTTTGAGCCTCCTGCCGGTACTGCTTAAGATAGCACTCGTTGGTAATATAACTATGGAGAATTTTAGCATAAATCTACCATTGAGAGAGATCGCTTTAGTATTGTAAGCGTTTAATTTTTATAATCAATGTTAAGGTTGCCATCACTAAAGGAATAATTTAGTAGTATTGTACTGTGACACAGTTTTATATAACGCTTGCATTTACTTTTGATAACTATATACTATACACAGTTATGGCAAAAGTCTGACTGAACGCTTTATTTATTTCTCTCCTGGCAACCCTGACGGCCATTTTGAATCTTAGTGCTTACTGTTCGATTAATATATTGTTAGATGTAAGTATTATAACTTTAATTATGTATTTTTTGCAATATTAGATATATTTTTATATAAAGATCTCAGTAATTTAGTTAGGAACTGCAAACTGGATGCAGATTTTCGTTTGAACGTGATTTTGTACTGTGATCGATTGAGTTGGTTGATTTCATATTCCGTGTATCGTTGGCTTGTTATATTTATTATAGCCATGGGATAGCTTTACGGTGATTGTATATATATTTATTTTTA
Organism: Choristoneura fumiferana; assembly: GCF_025370935.1. Classification (NCBI taxonomy): domain Eukaryota; kingdom Metazoa; phylum Arthropoda; class Insecta; order Lepidoptera; family Tortricidae; genus Choristoneura; species Choristoneura fumiferana. Next base: position 19,325,764 of record NC_133488.1, read on the forward strand.
ATAATAATGTATTGTATTTGCGTGCTATAAGGTTAAGGATATGATTATAAAAATATATAGCGCATACAACTTACAGTCGGAAACTGCTAGATATCACCAGCTAGAATTGCGGCTAATTTATAAATGTTATTGAAGAATACCAGCCTGTTTATATTTTCTTGTCGATGCTTATGGGTTTGCCATTGACCTCAAGTTCGCCTAACGATAAGTAAACATGGGGTCGACTTGAGTTTGTGTCCGCAGGAGATAATATTGTCACATGCTCGTCCAAAATGGCTGTTCCCTGTTATACCTAACAGTCTTGGTTAATGCGAAAGTAAGTTGTGTGTTTGTTTGCTTTCACGCTTAAAGAACTCAACCAATCGTGATGAAATGTGGTATGAATATAGTTTCAATATCCCGACATTGAATTGTTTTTATCACAGATAAGTGTATAGCTTCCGAGGGCGCACGATTAACAAATTCTTCACAAACATAGTCTAGGACAACCTCTTTTTTAACCCCAGACGCAAAAAAGGGGTGTTATAAGTTTGAAAGCTATGTGTGTCTGTCTGTGGCACCGTAGCTCTTAACCGATTTGAACGCGCGTTTTTTTTTTCAAATTTCAAATCAGTTTTTCTAGCTATGGTTCTTAGACATGTTTCATCAAAATCGGTTCTGCCTGTTTGAGATTTTGAACTTTGAAGTGACAAAGTCGCGGATTTTCCAACTTTTTGTTGGTTATGTTAGGTTATTAGTACGTATATTTATTTAACTTTGAGTAACTTAGCGTGGCCGCACTTCTTTCTGACGATTCTGAAGTGTTTTCATAATGCCTGATAATTCTGAAGGAAAGTCCTGCTTTTAGACAAGAAGCATGTATGTGAGATAATATTTGAATCTATGCGTAGATGATATTCACTGCACTGTGATTTTATAGTAGGTATTATATGCATTAACTAAGTGATTGTATTGTAGCTTAAACTGGATGTTTTCCGAAGAAATATAGCTCACTATAATACGACAATATTGTTAACCGTTAATGTTTAAACCGAACCGTGTGACACTTGAAGGCAATGAAGCAAATATAACGTGAAATGTGATTTTAAAATGATATTGTTATGAAACTAAGTTAGGCAGAATGAAGTAGAAATCCCTCTCAGAAGATAATTGTTATTTTGGATACGGTATTTGACTATTTTGTATATGGTTTATAAATTAAAACTACACAATGCCTGTTATCGAATAGAGAAACATTTTTTAAGCTACCTTTACAAATAACAAAGTTATAAAGGTTTGAAATTCAAGATTAGAAAGAGAAAGACATACTGGCATGTGACGTCATACGCCAGTACCGCCATACTTGCTGCATAGAGAAAAGAGTTTCAGAAAGAGACAGGTATATATATTTTTAAAAAAATCACTAAAAATCCAATTTTCAACTGATTTAAATTTTCTCTTCGCTAAACACTATCTGTAAGTATATCTATATTTTGCGAAGTTGTCAAATACCGTATTGTGAAAAATTGCTGCTGAGATTAGCTGACAGTCATCAATATACTTCGATTCTCGACACTTAGTGGTAAGCGACAGATTGATATAATTGTTGTTGAAGTGTAGAGCTGTTTATTTTTGTATACGGCGTGCATGCATATCACGGGAGCCTTAGGAAACGAATATATATGTAAAACAGAATATTTTTAATAAGATCCTTCTTTCCGTACTATCTGTCAATTCTTTCTAGCTCCAGAAACTTCTCGGACTGAACATAGCTTAATCATCGGTGCTACTAAAAAGGACAGCTAACAAGACGATGGAACATGAGTTGTTCCTTCTAAGCGTTTTAATTGACCGATGTTTGAGATGTTTGTTCTTGCCAGGAAGGCGGAAAATGTAGACAATTTAATCGCCATCTATCTCGGGCTAGATTATCTTCCAATGACGCTCATTGCCTTTCTGTGTATTCACCTTGTCTAATCTACATCAAGTGATCACTGGATCCTTTCAATCTACTTTCAAGCAGTGTGCGTGTTCTCTGTTCATATAGTAATGGTGTTATTGTGCTTGCGTGATTGTGAAATGAAATAGTACCTACCTTAGGCGGAGACGAGCGGAGCGGAGAGGAGACGTGTAGAATCAACAAACCATATTAGTTGAAATCCACATCTCGGAGACGAGATGAGACGAGATGTAATATGATTGGTCGATCCCTACACGTCTCCTCTCCGCTCCGCTCGTCTCCGCCTCAGTGGAGCCGTAGCCTTATTAAATATCAAAACTATTATAAATATTTTTCGGTCACGTGTTTTTTTTTTGTTCATGTGCAGATATTTAACTCTTTTGTAAAGAAGGATATGAAATATTTTACAACTACTTACTCAACCACGTGGAATCATGACCTTGATTGAATACTAAAATAATGTTGGCCCGTGTTTTTTTTATTAATAAATTATAGAATTAAGTCAAATGCAAATCGGCAAACAAACTGTAATTATCATCACACTTTTATAAGGTAGGCTTTCGATTGGCAGTTGAAAACGGTAGTTAAGCGTAGTAACTTATACTTACAGCATGGATAAAATAAAAGCCATAATGGAATTTTATTGCTAAGTTGTGAAAATGCCAAATTCTACACAATTTAGAAAACAATAATAACTGCGTGAATTTGTTTTCGCCATCTCTTTCTATTCTACCCTTATTTTTTACTGTTTGACAGAAAGAAGTGGGGAGAGCAATAGTTATTCTCTCGAAGAGCGTTAGAAAATTGTAGCCTCTGGAACTCTGTAAATCTTGAAAAGACTGCAAATTTTCCCCTACGAGAAGGGTAGCCCGCCCTGGCCACCAACCTATTATCCAGGATCAATTATCCTGAAGCATAATATCAAAGGTATTCCATTTATCGTCAGACAAACATTTTATATGCCCCATTCAAACACAAACACCGATTTAATCGCTATATGAACAATGAGAACTACGCTCCTTAATTTTTACGATACAAACGGTGTGAGCAGAATTCTTAATGTTTGATCAAATAAGATGGCACCGCACAATTTTGCTTCCTCCTTTTCTATTTCCTAGGTTTTGCAACGACATCTACCGCTATATAGATAACAAATTGTAATCTTATTGTCATCTTTGTGTGTTTCGCACATAAAACTGTATGAACAACATATTTCTTGGTATCGCGGCGATAGCACCGCAATATTTGTATTATTTGGTATGTATCGATATGCCAATTAATGGCACTTACCTTGATATTCCTACGCTGTGTTGTGCTTGATTCGTCAGAAGATTGTAACTAGATATATTTATATGTTAAAAACTGTGTCCGTCTCATAACTGTATGTGCTAACGTGTCAATTATTTCGTCTTCGGTGTTGTATTGTTTGCACGTAACTGTAATAATGCACTATGGAATTGCTCTCGTGTCTTCACATTTGCATGAAATCTTGTATGAACTTAGGGTTAAGGTGTATGGGCACCATATTCTGAATACGTTTCAAGTCCTTTTATTTTAGGGCCTAAGCACACGGCGTATTTTTTTAGTCTCTGACCACGCGCTTTTCTTGAACGCTTGCGCAAAAAGCAAGTACTAAAATTACTGAATCTCGTTAGCGCGTTCACTACGCGTCGTCTGCGTCAACAATACGCCATGTGCATAGCCCCTTACTGATTTTCATACCAAACATGACAACTACCTCTTAATTTAGTTTCTACATGTCGGACGCATTTTGCGTAGAACGTGTTTTGACATTACATTTCTTTAAGGATTTTATAAAGGTGGGTTTACAGTGGATCTTGCATTCGCATGGCTGCCTAGGGCGAGCCGTTATTGAATTAAGAAGTAAACGTTTCGATTAAACACACGGTATCCCCATTAACGGCACCCTAAGTTAATCATTGTTGTTTAGACAAAATACAGTCCACCAACATGAGTGCAATTTTGTAGTTTCGTAATATAACCTCTGTAGAACGCTCGTAGATCTTCCCTTACTTGTAGTGCAACTTCCATACGTTTTCTTAAATTAAATGAAACCAAATTGGAAAGATATAATAATATTAGTAGATATATAGAGATGCTACAATTGCTTCAGAATTACGCGTATTTTTATAGTACTTGTGGTCGTGCATGATGGTGGCCGTTTTGGTCTTGTTAACTAATAGTCGCGAACAAAATTCATCCAGAAAAGTTTTAGATAGATCTAAGTGCGATAGTGCATATCCATTTATAATGTAAAAGATACTGTATACGTGTCATGATATTACTCAGTAATTTCGATTGCAGAGGAATCGATTTTTTTACTACGCGCTCAGAAAAAGGTCCTATAAAAAAACTTTATACTATGTCAGTCCAGTGTGAAAGATTTGGTTCTCTCCGCGCCTAAATCTTATGATCTATTTTTAACTACAGGATACAAGCGTTCTACGCCAAAGCTCCCAATAGATTGGTTAAAGTAAATCTTAGACTAGCTTTAAGGGTTGTACTAGAGTAGCCGTTTGAACGCTAGAGTAGAGGCGCATAGATGTAGAGAGCGAGAGTCAAGACTGGGGTGCGAGGGTGTGACGACAGACAGACTTACAGTTGGGGATGTTCCTGATACGTTTTAGAAAATACATTTTCTTTTTCGTGTATGGTCAAGCTGCATGTGACGTAAGTTTTCAAAATAATATCACATGATAAACACTTGGTTTTTATTATAACACGGAATGAAATTATTAAGATTATTATTAGACGACCGGATGGCCAAGTGGTTAGAGGACCTGACTACGAAGCTCGAGGTCCCGGGTTCGATTTCCGGCCAGGGCAGATAATACGAATGTTTGTTCTCGGGTCTTGGACTTTTAATATCCTCTATATATCCTTTTAGTATCCATAGTAGCTTTGCTTAGTTTGGGACTAGGTCAATTGGTGTCAAGTTGTCCCATTTTTTTTTAAGATTGCTTACGTTCGTTCATCAAAGAACAAGCGCACTAAAATTCATTTAAAAAAAACGTATTCTATAGAAGGAAGTCTAAGTAATTCTATGCGTTTTTATTGCTCTTTATAATAAAAATAGAGATCCTCACGCATTGATTGCTGACAAAAAATTATTAAAATATTGTCGTGGTGAACTATAAAACATTGTACAGAACGTCAACCGTTCCATTGATCCGTCGTATCGTTGGACAAACAATTCCTATGTATTTGTTCTCGGAATCGCCATTCACTGTATCTAGAGCTGACCACGACAAACTTGCCATGCACCCTCAAGTGTTCAACTAGAGAAGGTTTGGAACACTCATTGTGCCTACAATGTGCATGCATTGTTATTTAAGTGCTATCCAAGACTTCCGCGACAGCTAAGTCAATGAAGACAAGCATGAAGCCCAGCAACAGTTTAGATCTCGTGCAAGTTGTATTACATTGTGAGGCCGACAAGCAAATGAGTATAAAGTGGTCTAATGAGAGCCGCAATGTAATGCTACTTGCACGATTCTTGCACTGGGTTTATCGATAAGATATCGGAATAGTTTCTTTCAGTACGATTTTTGTAGTGAAAGTCTTGGGTAATGTTCTAGAGTATGTATTAATTCTATGACCCGCACAACCGGCATTTGATAGTAGCGAAGATTAAAGTTTTCAATTGTTTATTTAGCACGATCTTTCTCCCGTTTAATTAATAAGGAATTGGTGGCTATCAGTATATGTAATAGTTCTTTGATTGTTTCGCTTTAATTGTTTAGTTTTCTTTACAATTGTCAGCAGCAGACGTAGATCAGTTGTGGTGCTCAAATTACCTTTGACGACTTTAATACAAATTCGTATAACTGACATTTATGTAAATTATAATCTAATGATGTATTGACTGTATAACTAAACTAAACTAAACATAGTGATCTACACACTCTTATTACATTGGCAGTAGACTTGTGAATAGATCATTTTGAGCACCGTAACAGCTTATCCACTTCTACTGCTGACTGTACAAACTTTTTCATACAGATATTTCATTTTTTTTATAAGGGACTGGTGATTTTTATATAACATAGTTTGTTTTATTTTAAATGTTAACACGTCTGGAATCGAGTTTAGCTCGACATGTTTCAGGCTAATCCGTAACCCTTCATCTGGGAGCAACGCGACTCGGCGGCTGCTGCAACACGCGCACTGCGCGCCGCCGCCCTGGTCGCGCGACTACCCGACGAAACTAATGCCGGCGCACAACTACCCGCGTTGCTCCCAGAAGAAGGGTTACGGATTAGCCCGAAAATGTCGATCTAAACTCGATTTCAGACGTGACTTATTCGTTATGTATGTTATCATTTAAAATGAGTGAGTCTCACGGTAGTTTCATGTTCAAAATAGTATGTTTTAGTTTGCCAAAAGCATGCGTAGTGAAGTAATAATAAATATTTGGATTGGAGTAAATTCATGTTATCCTGCCTATTTGTTACGAGTCAAGTATTTGGACATACGGAAGTGTTTATTTAGGGATTTTGGTTACGGTTTTAAACCGCATTCGAGTGTTGTTTTCCGTAAAGTTCTGCATGCACTCGCTACTCGGATTATTAAATAAAAAAAGTTGGTTTCCACGAAACCAGTGATATGATAACGATGCCTATTTGTTCATGTCAAATCATACGTAAGTATGAAAACTTTACACAAACTTTGATGTAAAGTGAACCGTAATTTTTGCTCGTCAATGTATTTGCGGAAAAAATGTATTGCGTTCTGTTTCTTATTTTAAGTATATTAGAATTCGCTTTAAACACGATTAATTATTATTTACTTTATATTAAAGTAATACGCGTTTTAAACTTATGGTCGCCTTTTTGTCTGTAAGCACGTCCATTATTAGGGCAGCGAACTATGATTACTGAAATCCAAAAGCCGGTTGTTGATTTTCACTATACAACCTGGTCATGAACGTTACCAAATTGAACATTGGCAATATTTTTGTATAATAAGTAGTTTTAAGATTTTAGGTTAGGATGATCGCGATCCCACTTCTGATTGATCGTCGTCTGATTTGGCGACCTACTGGGCTTGCCGCAAGTGGAACTTTCATCTCTTTCGAATGAGACTAGTGCGAAAGGGATGGTTCTTAATGCGATTAACGTTGTATGCTCGCCCGGCTGTTAAATATAAGCGTAATTAATAAGTAATGAGCGTATGTGCCGACATTGTAACGTTTACAATAGAATACGCTTTCTGTGACCTATCCTCTCTGCCGTCTACAATAGATACTATGTAGCTAGAAATAATATCACTACACGTGCATAGAGAGGTTTTGTTCGCTGAAACGTAACAATAGGTGTGCCAATGAGTTAACTATGCGACTTTAAAATTCATTGATGTTTTATTTCTAAACGTTCTAATATAAATCTCTTTTCTTATTTTATTATTATTAGTTATTCTATCCTTTATTGTCTAGAAGATGCGATTGGAGATTTTAGACAGACTACTTCTATAAAAGCTCTTACTAAATTCGATCATTTTTCTGAGTGATCTAGAACATTACTTCAATGGTCAACTTTTTTGACGTATTGGATTGAGATACCTACGAGATTTTTTCACAGTAGTGAAGATATGCCGTTACCTGAGATGGTGTCCTATACGGATCTTACACCACGGAATAATGAACTATATTATCTAGTTTCTGGTTTGTCAATGTTAAAAATAATTACTATCAGTGGACAAAACCTCCGTCATACTACTAGTATTCTAGTGTTCCAACGAACAAAATACATATATTTTTATCGGAGTTAAATCACACTGCGTTGTTTTCTATGATATTATTGTAAAATGATTTTTATATAACAGAAAGTGTAGGTACACAAAATATGATGTATGTTTTTTATTTATGAATTCCATAATTTCCAAATGTGCAATATTATAATAAGTTTAAATTACACCTAACACATTATTTATAAAGGATTGGCGAAATTGTTGAATGTGATTTAATTGTATAAAGTGTGTGTGAAAGCGGTGACTTCTGACTTGTTTGTATGTTTATGTTATGAATGCTTTTTGCTTATGAGGTCACATAAGAGGGATTAATATAGCAACGGGGTTATTTATTTTTAAATGTTGAGTAATTTTTTATTGTAATTCATGTGGAGGCTAAGTTGCCCAATTTCATTTGGTGATCACTTTTAAACATTTGTAAATTATTTTATAGAGAGATACCTCGATAATCGAGGCTCGTTAGGTATTGGTACAGTTTAACTGTGGCTGTATAACCAAAAAGACGTACTTCTGCTTGTTACATTTTTTCCCCCGATTAATATACTGAACGGCAAAAAATCTGAACTTCAAATGTATGCAGAAATAGATATTAGATATATATTTGTATCTAAAGTGGGCCAAATTTTGTGCCGCTGAGTATATAATTTTTGTTAATAATCTTGATAGGTAGGTACCTAATCTGTTAAATTCATGTATTTTATGTACAATGAAGAGTTATACAATACAATTTTGCCAATACCTTTCTTACAATATTACGCTATTACAGGAATGTGATGACAGTTTTAAGTACATAACCTAGATTAAAATACAGTTGTTGTGATGTTGGAAATCATTCCCATTAAAAGTACATTTTACACGATATTGTTTTTGATTTGCTAAATCTTCCACTAAATGCCTAGTCCCAAAATGCCTCCCAAGGCCATAAACGCTACAATCTGACAGTCTTCAAACCAAGCAAGCGTGCTCTAGCTTAGGCCATATCTTTTCTTATTCGCTTAATTTTTAGCTTGCCTGATTATGCGTGCTTGTGGTCAAACACGAGGTTATTTTGGGTGAAAATAAGTTTTGGTAAAAATTTAATACTTACAAGCCTTTTTTTTGCTGACTGTACTTTTTGTTGGCTGTACTTGATTGTCACCCAAACTACATTTGCATACCAAATTTCAAATCGATGCCATTAACCGTTGAAGAGTTCCGTCCTGCGGAGACGATGCTAGCCGAACTAGCAGGATGTCACTACCAGATTATTGTATTGTCACGCAATTTTTACATAAGTATACCAAATTTCAAGTCAATCCAACTACTGGAAGTTGGTCAAATTTAACTTGCAAGATTTGATTACAGGAGAGACAGACAACGGGACAGGTGAAACTAAATAAAAGCTTGTAAAAAAAACCTCTCACCAGGCAGATATTATGCCTGGGCACCGATAATCCAAAGAATAGAGCTGGAAGTTTGTTTTATGTCGATAGCGCGATGTAGCAGTTGATCTATTTGATGAAAATAGATATAGCGATAGAGTTGCTACATAACATACCCACTCTACATCAGGACTATTCTTTTACCGGGTAATTATTGCACAAATTACAAATTACCATTACCCATATTTGGAAGTATTTTTAATTTAGTTCTCACTAGTATTGCAAAGGTGTAGCGTCCATTTCTGCATACAGTTTCTGAAAGCAAAAATAATAGCCAAAGTAATAACATTAAGGATATAAATACAAAATACTCATATGAATAAAGAGACGCATAAGATTTGGTTCTAATATTGTGCGTCTACGCCAGGATAATCTGTCCTGGGTTGTCAACGGAGAGATATTTTCTTTCCTAAACTTCCTAAAACAAATCAAAACCTAGGTAGTCTAAACTGCTATAACTTAATGGAGACTACAGCTTTGCACCTCCAAGTTCAAGCTTTGCAGCGCCTCTTCCAGCTCCAGCAGTCCAGGGTCTTCAAGCTCAAAGACACAGCAGTCCTGGAAGCCCCGCTCCAGCCGCAGCAGCAGCTCTTCATCGCGGGCTAGCGGCGAGTACAGCAAATCCTGACTGTCGGTAGAGTCTGACAGGAGACTGTAGGGAATGTATTGAGAAACCAGAATAATATCTTCTAATTAGGCACAGTCCAGGAAACTGAATTGCGTACCAGGGTGGAACCTTATTGCGCTACTGATGTCATATTGACACCCCTTACATTTTCCAAAGAAATCGCAGTGAAATTTATTGCGAACAAGTTCCACCCTAGTAGTTGATTCAGTTTCCTCGACTGTACCTACCTAGACTCTTGGCAGAGCAGTCGTGGTCGTCGATTAAGGATCACTACTGAACCTTTATGACGATTTTCTTGGGTTAATGGTTGTTACTTAGTTTAATTTTACCTTCCACACTAGAAGTAAAGGTGTAACGAAAATTTGAGTACAAATCATGGGGGAATTGCCAACATTGGCTAGTCCTAAACTTTTTGAACTGAGCTTAAGACTACTAAGACAATTGAGTGCATAACCAGGTGCGATGCAGGATGTTGGACTTTATATATTTGCTCAGTAGATGGCGTTAGGAGTCGCTACTTCTGGGGAAATACTGCTTAGCAAGGACCATGTTGTAGATCCAAACTAACCTGCTCAACGATGTAAGATGCTCCGGCGGGAACGCGGCCATAGCGTTCCTCATTGCATCCCAGGGATCTGTCAAGTTCATCCGTTTGTACTGGTAAGGAAAAAATCTATTAAATGCCAAAGTATTGTGTAGTCTGCAATTTGATTCCCTTTCTCCTGGTTTTGAAAACGTAAAATTACCAAGCATAATGAAGGTAGGAAAATTTGCCAAAAGTGATCATTGTATCCAGTGCCGGGCCTGCAGGGCTACTACGAAACTCGAAACTCAAAGGTGTCGTATCGTCCCCCTCGCTTTCGTATTAAATAGTTCAAGTGTCAGAGGGACCGAACGACACGATAACTTCGACTTTCGAATTTCGTAGTAGCCCTGCTGAGGTGGAGCAAGAGGAGCGGTCGCTCTAGACGCCAGATGGCTAGGGCATCAGTTTCCAGTGCAAGATAAAATTATGATGGCGCCTTTTAAAATTCGTGGATGCGGTATAGACATCTCGCTCTACCTTAATCAAGGGCTAGAGCCGGCGCTTGGTGTACAATACTAAGAATACACTGTATACGAAAGGTATCTCAATTGCCTTTTTATTTAGATTCCTCCGAACATACCCGTGCTTACCCGTTTATAATGATCATAGTCGATCTCAGAGTCAGTCATGGCCCTCGACAGTGGCAGACTAGAGTCCGTGCTGAGACTCCGGAACTCACACTCCTCGGTGCTCGTGCCGGTGACCAGCGACGAACTGCTGATGGACGGCTCAGGGTCGAAAATGTACGGAGAAAGCGTCACGTCGGGAATCTCCAGCTCGTTCACCCATGTCTGAGCGGTTCGAGGGGATTGAGGCGAGAAATGTCTCGAACATATACATTGTAGTTTATTTTAAACTAGTGATGATAGAGCTAAATACGTCCAAATAAGTCAATAGAGTTAACAAGCTAGGCCTTGGTAACCTTGGTAGCCTTAGTGCCTTGGTTGGTTATAAAATATAATCATTACATTAGTAAATAAATAAGTGATAAAATATGATCATTACATTAGTAAATAAATAAAATAAACAAATGTAGAAGCTTTAGGGTTTTGCAATGTAAATACGCACGTGTCGTGCAGACATAGCTGTTTTACACGTGTGGTCACGGGGTAGCGGTAATTGGTTTTAGTTATCAAGAGCCTACTATTGTATGGTTTCTATTTTATATTTCAACCCATTTCATCACAGAATGTAGGTGTGACGTGATCAAATGTGCATCCGGCGCATTGTATGCTAAACTCGTACAAGCTGTTAATTAAATAACTGAAAACCAGAAGTAGTTTGCTCAGAATCGAGAGTAGAATCGATTCGATTATACCTTGTTTTTGATTTTTAAATATCTTTTTTATTGCGCCCAGTCTAAAAGTTAATAATGCAGCATGTGCCACTTAAGGCACTAAGGTAGCATTCTAGGTATTTAGATAATTTAATGCTGATGTTTTAATGTCGGTTTGGTTTTCTTCTAAATACACTTCGACAAGTGCAATACAAAGTTGTGACTTAAGTTAAGAGTGTAGATTTAGAAGTCAAGTAGAATTACTGACTTAGTAAAAGACAAGAATATTTTTTGAAATAATTAACATATTTGAAAATAAACGCAATAAACTGATTTAAAATAATAAAGACCGTTGGGGGACTGAAGTTTTCAGTTATTTAATTAACACCTTGTAGGTACAACATACTAGCTTACGACAATATATAGATTTTTATAAGCTAACATAACAAAGTAAATTAGAAACGAATAGATAAAAAATTTAAATGGTTACATATGAATTACATATCTAAATTTTACAGAAATGTACTCGAATAAATTACTCAGAGATGTCTTCAACACGCGCACCACTTAAGTAAATCACGTAAACAATTTAAATGTCCACACAGAAACACAAACTTCAACATTACATAACAATTCCTCAGATTGAAATCATTTTAAGACGAGGCTGACTCCTCGTAGACACTCAACAATTTCACAATTTTCGCAGAAGTTGCCGGGACCACACTTGAGCCGCAAAGATTCAAGTTACGAGCGAAATATAAAGTCAACTGTTTGGTCGATACCTACAGCTACGTGAGGTTACGAGCGTAGTTAGCGAGTTGAGAAAGTATTGAAAAGCTGCGAAGAGAAGCTTGAAACGGATTTGTAGGTGATCGTTGTTTTACTCTTTTCTGTTCACTTCGTTCCGCGTTAAAGAATGGCACAATAGGGGAGTTGTAATTTGAAACAGTAATTGTAAGACGCGACTCTACCTAGTTAAAATAATCAACATGTCGGAGACATGAGGGTTGATAACTTGAACGTGAAAATATAGTACAGGGGCGTAAGAAAGGGATTACTAACGAGAGTCTATTAGAAGCTTTTAATGACTCGAGTTTGTAATCTCCTTAAGGCCCGTGATACAAACAATGATGTTCATCACATTGGGAGGAGAAAAATGCAAAAACATATTTACCTACGCCATTTCGCGAGGTCTACAGTTCCAAAAGACATAAGAGTTAATAAATAATCTGAAATACGAGATTTTTACATTACCTACCGGAGCTAAGTAGGTATATACGAATTTCGAAAAACGAAGTTCGTATAACGTAGGTACTGTCACTCTCACTAAATAATATGCGTCAGCCAGCGGGACGGCAAGATACAAAGTCTAGGGCGGATCCACCGGTGTGGGCACGATGGGCATGCCCACAACCCTAATAGACTTGTGACGACACACTTTCACCACCTATCGAGATGCTTGTATGGCCAATGACTTGATGCGCGGAAAAAGGGAAATAGTCAAATTCAAAAGTTCATGCATGAGTCGTGATTGTTCATGAGCTAATTCATGCTCCGACTCGCACTTGACCGATTTACGGGTAGGGGAGGTAGGGGAGCATTGGGCAGTCGGGAGGTTCGGGCACCACCTTGTAAATCGTGGCGTATGGAAGCTACTTAATTTTGTATACTGTGGTAGGCTAGCTTATTAACTGGCAACACCGCTCAGGCTAATGTCATCTGCCATTTTGATTAGTTGTCAGTGTCACATGCCGTCGACCGTTTCGTGCGTGAAAAAGTAAATATTTTGACGGGAATTTCTAAGGAAATAACAACGTAATCTTCGAAAAGACGTAAGTTTCTGTATTGTCATCTAGTTATGTGTTTGCGAAAGCTAATATTAACGTATAAATTAAGGTAAAACATTAGACTACAAAAAACATATTTGAATTTATTTGTGAAATGAGGGGATGGGAGCATTAAGACTAATTTTAGAGGGAGGTTGGGCATGCCCAATGCTCGCCACAATTGTTTGTTTCGGCAATCGGTTTAAAATGTAGGTTCTGTCCGTTAAAATATAATTACTTGGATGGATTTAAATTGCGTATAAATATTGAATTTGAATCATCATCCATCATCCCAGCCTATATACGTCCCACTGCTGGGCACAGGCTCTTCTCAGAACAAGAGAGCTGGGCTGTAGTTCCCATGCGGGCCCAGTGCAGATTGGGAACTTCACACGCACCATTGAATTGCTTCGCAGGTTTGTCCAGGTTTCCTCACGATGTTTTACTTCACCGCAAAGCTCGTGGTAAATTTCAAATGTAATTCTGCACATGAATTTCGAAAAACTCAGTGGTGCGAGCCGGGGCTTGAACCACGACCCTGCTTGAGAGGCGATAGTCAAACCACTAGGCCACAAAGACATC